>NC_065544.1:1596364-1833864 GCF_932294415.1 Quercus robur | reverse complement strand
TGTAGGGACACAATTCTCAAACGGCCCAACAATGACGTTGGGCTCGCACGTGAAGGATCCCTCACAATAAGATTTGTAGAGAATGGGCTTGAAAGGCTAGCGTTTGGTCACAGGGCGTTGGTCCAAACCGGACTTTCGGGAAACTCAGATAAGAAAAGGCTCCAGCCTGGATATCCAAGCCCTACAGCTTTGTAACTTGAGGGATTGGACTCCTCGGTTCATGTCCGAGGAGGACTAATGTCTTTCTCCGGTTACCCGGCGGTGGGTTTTTCGTGGTGGTGTACATATATTGTCCGGACATTCTCATCCCTGGAGTTTTTCCCAGGAAGTGAGATGGGGATCCCTTTCTGATTAGTTCATCTTCTCTTTTATACTAGCCTACGTTCGCTGTCCCTCGTCCACGTGTAGGGTCAACTTTTTTAGGACTGCTATTTGTCCCGTCAGTCTAATCCCAGAATTGTTGGGGATGTTCTGATAAAGCCTAAGAATCTGGTTCTGTTAGGTACAGAGTCTTATCTGGGGAGGGTAATAAGGGTAACTTACCTAAGATATTTTAGATCTTCTTACCAATTTTCCTTTACCTCTTTTTTACCCCTCTTCTTAAGGGAGCTTTGGGTCGGCCGAGGACTAAATCGTCCTCGGCTGCGTCTCTGGGCCATTTTTGGCCTTATATTTTTTAAGCTTTGGGCCATAACTTTTTTCGGCTTAGGCCTGTGGACTCTCCATGAGCAAGTGGGTCTGGCCCATAAATTATTGGGCCCCACACACTTAATAATATAAAATTTGAAAAATTACCTAGTACTTGATTTCTTAAAACTAAATTACCATACAAAAAGATAAAGATAAAGATAAAGATAAATCACTCTAAAATCCATACTCTAAATACTAATTACTATCTTAAATATTTATAATCCATGTAATAATATAAAATTTACAAAAGAAAAAAAAAAGTGAAATTTTTTTTTACCCAGTACTTGATTTCTTGAAATTAAAGTACCATGCAAAAAGAAAAAGATAAAGATAAATTAGTCTACAGTCACACTCTAAATACTAATTACTATCTTAAATATTCATAATCCACTAAATAATATAAAATTTACACACAAAAAAATGAAAAAAAAAAAATTATCCAGTACTTTTTTTCTTGAAAGTAAAGTACTATACAAAAAGAAAAAGAAAAAAATAAAGATAAATCACTCCACAGTCCACAGTCCACAATCTAAATACTAATTATTATCTCAAATATTTATAATTCACTTAATAATATAAAATTTACAAAAGAAAGAAAAAGTGAAAAGAAACAATTTACTCAATACTTGATTTCTTGAAACTAAAGTACCATACAAAAAGAAAAAGAAAAAGAAAAGATAAAGATAAAGATAAATCACTCCACGGTCCACACTCTAAATACTAATTAGTATCTTAAATATTTATAATCCACGTAATAATATAAAATTTACAAAAGAAAAAAATGAAAAAAAAAAAAAGCTACCCAGCATTTGATTTCTTAAAACTAAAATACCATACAAAAAGGAAAAAAAAAAAAAACACTCCACAATCCACACACTAAATACTAATTACTATCTTAAATATTTATAATCCACTTAATAATATAAAATTTACATAAGAAAAAAAATGAAAAAAAAAATTACCAAGTACTTTATTTCTTGAAAATAAAGTACCATAAAAAAAGAAAAAGAAAAAGATAAAGATAAATCACTCCACAGTCCACAATCTAAATATTAATTACTATCCTAAATATTTATAATTCACTTAATAATATAAAATTTACAAAAGAAAAAAATAAGTGAAAAAAAAAATTACTCAATACTTGATTTCTTGAAACTAAAGTACCATAGAAAAAGAAAAAGAAATAAAGTTAAATCACTCTATAGTCCACACTATAAATACTAATTACTATTTTAAATATTTATAATCCACGTAGTAATATAAAATTTATATAAAAAAAAAATAAAAAAGTGAAAAAAAAAAATTACCCAGTACTTGATTTCATGAAACTAAAATGCCATACAAAAAGAAAAAGAAAAAAAAAAGATAAATCACTCCACAGCCCACACTCTAAATACTAATTATTATCTTAAATATTTATAATCCACTTTATAATATAAAATTTATAAAAAAAAAAAAAGTGAAAAAAAAAATTACCCAATACTTTATTTTCAAGTACCATACAGAAAAAGAAAAATCACTTTACAGTCCACAATCTAAATATTAATTACTATCTTAAATATTTATTGTAGGGTCACGTTTTTCTGGCCTTGCCCAAAATGCATGGGACCTTGGACTAGTGAGCCCGGTACAATGAATTTTGTAGAGTATGGGTCAAAGAACTAGGTTTAGATAAGTTAAACAGAGGCTTGCATGGGATAAAGGAACATATAGACAAGGACAAAAACCATTATGCTAGAATATCTTGGCGGTTCGAGGAGACTAAAGATTTAATTTATGAATACAGACCAGTACATTAGGGTTTATTTGCATGCTACAGTATTCTCTTCTCTCTTTTTTTCCCCCCTGTCCTTATGGAGACTTCTATACATTATATAGGCTCTTCTTTATCATCTGGGCTTTACATTTGTTGATCATCCAAACCTCTACTTGAGCACCTACCCATCAGACACCTCTTTCAGTCCTTTGTGAGTTATGGTAGCCAATGTAACACTATTCAGGGGTCTTCTCCACATTAATGCAGCCAGGAAAGTGGTTGTAGTGCATTTAATGTAGTGGTGACAGCTTTTGCTTAGATATTTTGTATTTTCTTCCTTTTCACGTATTTAGGGGATGTGCTTTAGTGGCTTGGACATATATACGTTCCGGGCTTTCAGTGTCCGAGGAGGAATTCCTCCTCGGACCTTTTTTCTTTGTCTCCCGTGATAAGACTTAGCGTGGATCGACTAAGTCACGTTGCCTCCTCGGATAGGCTGGCGTCCTCGGACGGGCCCAAGGCCCAACTCGTTACTTTGGGCCATAGCCCCCACATTTATAATCCACTTAATAAAATAAAATTTACAAAAGAAAAAAAATGATAAAAAAATTTACTCAGTAATTGATTTCTTGAAACTAAAGTACCGTACAAAAAGAAAAAGAGAAAAAACAAGATAAAGATGAATCACTCCATAGTTCACACTCTAAATACTAATTACTATCTTAAATATTTATAATCCACTTAATAATAAAAAATTTACAAAAGAAAAAAAAAGTGAAATTTTTTTTTTACCTAGTTCTTGGTTTTTTTTTAAAGTAAAGTACCATACAAAAAGAAAAAGAAAAAAGATAAAGATATAAATCACTCCAAAGTCCACAATCTAAATACTAATTATTATCTTAAATATTTATAATCCACTTAATAATATAAAATTTACAAAGAAATAAAAGTGAAAACAAAAATTTACCCAAATTTTACAAAGAAAAAAAAAGTAAAAAAAAAATTTACCCAATACTTTATTTCTTAAAAGTAAAGTACTATACAAAAAGAGAAAAAAAAAAAAAGATAAATCACTTCACAGTTCACAATCTAAATACTAAATACTATCTTAAATATTTATAATCCACTTAATAATATAAAATTTACAAAAAAAAAACTTACCCAATACTTTATTTCTTGAAAGTAAAGTACCATACAAAAAGAAAAAGGAAAAAGAAAAGATAAAGATAAATCACTTCATAGTCCACCATCAAAATACTATTTGCTATCTTAAATATTTAAAATCCACTTAATAATATAAAATTTACAAAAGAAAAAAAAAAGTAAAAAAATAAAATAAAATTACATAGTACTTGATTTCTTAAAAGTAAAGTACCATACAAAAAAAAAAGATAAAAATAAATCACTCCACAGTCTACAATATAAATACTAATTACTATCTTAAATATTTATAATCCACTTAATAATATAAAATTTAAAAAATTACCTAGTACTTGATTTCTTAAAACTAAAGTACCATACAAAAAGAAAAAGAAAAAGAAAAAGATAAAGATAAATCACTCCCAAATCCACACTCTAAATACTAATTACTATTTTAAATATTTATAATTCATGTAATAATATAAAATTTACAAAAGAAAAAAATGAAAAAAAAAATTTACCCAGTGCTTGATTTCTTGAAACTAAAGTACCATACAAAAAGAAAACAAAAAAGAAAAAAAATAAATCACTCCGCAGTCACACTTTAAATACTAATTACTATCTTAAATATTTATAATCCACTTAATAATATAAAATTTACACACAAAAAAATGAAAAAAAAAAATTTACCCAGTACTTTATTTCTTGAAAGTAAAGTACCATACAAAAAGAAAAAGAAAAAAATAAAGATAAATCACTCTGTAGTCCACAATTTAAATACTAATTACTATCTTAAATATTTATAATTCACTTAATAATATAAAATTTACAAAAGAAAAAAAAAAGTGAAAGGAAAAAAATTCACTCAATACTTGATTTCTTGAAACTAAAGTACTATACAAAAAGAAAAAAATAAAGAAAAGATAAAGATAAATTACTACACAATCTACACTCTAAATACTAATTAGTATCTTAAATATTTATAATCCATGTAATAATATAAAATTTATAAAAGAAAAAAAAATTACCTAGTACTTGATTTCTTAAAACTAAAGTATTATACAAAAAGAAAACAAAAAAGATAAATCACTCCACAATCCACACACTAAATATTAATTATTATCTTAAATATTTATAATCTACTTAATAATATAAAATTTACATAATATAATCCACACACTAAATATAAAATATTTAGTAACTTAGTTATAGTATTTAACTCTTCTACTTAGTATTTAACTTAGTGTTAGACATTTAGTAGTACAGACATGTAGTTGTAGATCCTTTTACCTTTTGTATTTTTTTCCTCTACTACTTAGTATTTAACTTAGTGTTAGACATTTAGTAGTGTAGACATGTAGTTGTAAATACTTTTACCTTTTGTATTTTTTTCATTTTAAGTTTTAAAAAATAATTTATGTTTGATGGCAATCTTTCATAAAATAAAATTCATTTTTTTTCATTTTCATAGTGAAACTCTTAAAAGGTTTCATTTTAAATACAAATTATCAAATTTTATACTAAAATAAGTAAAAAAATCTTTCAATTGAACTAATGAAATTTTCAAAAATATGAATGATTCAAAATTTGGAGGAATAAGTTAGGCTCCAAATATATTTGAAACTATCTTGCTCTAACCTATTAGTTAAATTGTAATTTGGCTCCTCAACTATTAACTGTTAATTGTTTCAACGTAGTTCCCCAATTTTTAAAATCAATTCTATTTTCATTTTTGGGCATACTATCCATTTATTTTATTTCATTTTTGTAAAATAAGAGTTGAAATAGATTTTTTTTAGATGAGGATGAAATTAATTTAAGTTAATTAGATATTTTTATACTTTTTTCATAAAATTATAATTCATTCTCCATTTCTCACATTAACTAGATTCATAAAAACTTAAATGGATAGTGGATTCAAGAATGAAATTCATTTAAATTTTAAAATTGAAAGACTAAATTGACAAGAAATTTTTTTTTTTTACCATCAAAAAAAAAAAAAAGGAAATTTTTTTTGGGGCAACCAAAACCAATTTCATTCAATATGAAGGATATCAAAATACACAACAGCATTTCAATTATGCAGAAATATAGCAGAGCTTACCATGATTACTTTGATCATTGATATAGGGGAGAGTGTCCTCTACCTAGACATTTTCTTCTTCACCAGGCTTAGCACAATTAATAGTTGGGGAACTAGATTGATACAATCATTAATTAGTTAGGGATTAAATTTAACCACACCTTATAAACGGATGACTAGATTAATAATTTAACCAAACTTATATATCATGGTAATATTTAGTCATAATAGATGCAAAGTTTGATATTAAGCCAAATTCCAATACAGGAGCGTTCACCAAACCACACAAACTGCAAAAATCACACCAAAACCTCCCACAAAATGGTATAATTTCATCGCATCGCAAGTAACAGTGCAATGCACCACATGATGTAGTGCAATTTATGGTTTTATAATAAGAAAACCGCACCGCACCCTCTCTATATATTAATATTTTTTTTAATATTAAATATGTTATTAACAGTTTTGTGGGGCCCGGCCCAAAATAATGGGCTACTTAAACTACGGGCTCGTCCGAGAAGAATCCTGTCCGAGGAGAAGTCATAGCCCAAACGTTTTTTAAGCCCAGTTGCGGTAAAAGAAACCTGTCCAAGGAGTGACTCCTCCTCGGACATCACGAAGTCCAGATCAAAAGCTCGCCCCAACCATTGCAGTTCATCCTCTAAGCATATAAAAAAGAATAAAACCCAAAATATCTCATGGAAAGCTGCCACCCCCACATTAAATGTGTCACAACCACTCTCTTGGCCACATTAATGAGGAAAAGACCCTTGAACAGTGCTACCTTGGTCATTACAACTCACAAAGGAGTGATAAGGGTGTCTGATAGGACAGGTGCTCAAGTGGGGGCTTAGATGATCAACAAGTGTAAGGCTCAGATAAGATTGAGAGACCTATATAATGTAGTGGAGTCCCTCAAAGAGGGGGACGAAAAATGTATGATTTGTGCCCAGGAAATAGAATCTTCTTTGAGACATCCATTCTTGTGTTTTTTGTTTCTGCAATAACATTGTCCATGCATCAGACCAACTAAGTTTACTGAGGCTAAGTTCTTTGACCCATCATCTACAAAGATTTATTGTGTGTTGCGCCTTGGGCCAAGGCCTGATTAGTAGGATTTGGGCCAGGAAAATCGTGCAACTACAATTGGCGCCGTCTGTAGGAAGAACTAGGGTATCAGCTAGCACAACGGTCGAGCATAGAAGAACTAGGTCCACACTAGGAGAATCTTCACCAGGCTAACTCCCAACAGACACAACCCGCTGAGTCCCAGAGGCAAAATAACCCTGCCAACCCAGGCGGCAGAGGGAATCGTGAGGGAAGTGTGCATACTATCCGGACAAGCCAGAGTCACACTCAGATAGGTAGTCACGTGTCCTAGAGACGAAATAGTCATCAGGCCATGCAGCGAGAGATAGATGACCTGAAAAGGAAGTTACGACGTGTGCAGCGAAAACGATCTCCCTCTGACTCAGACGAGTCCTCCAATGCGGAGGATGTGAGTTACTGACGGAGATCAAGGACCCCCCCAAGTGAAACCTTTTCTTTTGAAAGGGAACCGCGTCCTGTACGGAAGTATGAGAGCCCATCCAACAAGGGTTCAGGAAACGATGCTATGAAGAGGGTGCTGGACCAGGTTTCAAGGTCACCCTTCACGTATAGAATCGAAGGGGCTAAGCTGCCTCGACGCTTCAACCAACCAGCGTTTGCCATCTATAACGGCCGAGCAGACCCGGTAGAGCATGTGAGTCAGTTTAACCAAAAAATGGCAATCTACTCGCAAAATGAAGCCCTGATGTGCAAAATCTTCCCATCCAGCTTGGGATCAATGGCGATGAGGTGGTTCAACAGCCTGAAGACAAATTCCATAGGCTCATACAAGCAGCTCACTCAGGCTTTCTGCTCCCGCTTTATCACAAACACCAGAGTCTCTCGACCCCTCAGTTCGCTATTGTCCTTATCCATGCACGAAGGAGAAACCCTGAAAGCATACTCGGATAGATATTGGGAGGTGTATAACGACTTAGATGACAACTATGATGACGTTGCTATCAGCACGTTCAAAAGCGGCCTCTCCACCGAACATGGCTTAAGGAAATCTCTTACTGGTAAGCCAGTGTCTGATGTTCATCAGCTGATGGATAGGATCGACAAATACAAAAGGATAGAGGAAGATCAGCTGCAAGGAAAGGGAAAAGAGAAGGTCATTCCCCCCAAAGCAAATGATTTCAGAACGGAACGGTATAACCATAACCAGCCGAGGAGAGATTTTTCGCGACAGGCTGGACAGAGCAACACGCAAACGGTGAACGCCGTATTTAGGGAGCCAGTACAACAGGTGCTGGAGAAAGTAAGGAACGAGCCCTACTTCAGATGGCCGGGAAAGATGGCTAGAGACCCTTCCAAACGTAACCAGAACCTGTACTGCCACTATCATCAGGACTATGGGCATACCACTGAGGATTGCAGGAATCTCTAGAATCACCTAGATCAGTTAGTCCGAGAAGGGAAATTACGTCACCTTCTGCACCCATCGAGTGGCCATCCCGGTCAAGCAATGCAAGAGCCTCGAAAGGATGTGTCCTTAAGACCCCCTACCGGCACAATACATGTCATCCTCGCCGCACCAAGAAGAACTAGGCCGCCACTTTCCAGGGTCCTGGCTGTTGATCGGCTCCCCTCCGAGGACAGGCAAAGGGAACCCAAAAGGTCAAAAAAGGGAAGCTCTTTGGTACTAGGATTCTCGAACGAGGATAAGAGGGGAACTATCCAACCTCACGACGATGCCTTAGTGGTTACGTTAAGAATTGGAGGCTTCAATGTGAAAAGGGTGTTAGTAGACTCAGGAAGTGCAGTGGAGATAATGTACCCTAATTTATACAAGGGGCTGAACTTGAAGCCGGAGGATTTGACAGCTTATGACTCCCCCCTTCTCAGCTTCGAAGGGAGGATTGTTACGCCAAAGGGGTAGATCCGACTACCCATACAGACTGGGTCGGAGGTGGTGGAGGTAAATTTTATCGTGGTCGACGCTTACTCACCCTACACCGCGATAGTTGCCAGGCCATGGATCCACGCCCTAGAAGCCGTATCCTCCACACTCCACCAAAAAGTAAAATACCCATCCAGAGGACAAGTAGAAGAGATCCGAGGAGATTAGGCCATGGCCAGGCAGTGTATGGTGGCCGCCGTCTTACATCGGCCCCGTGCTGAGTCCTCGGCCCCTGAAAGCTTATAGCAACCAGCCGCCTCGGTAGGGCAAGGCGATGGACTAGCCGAGGAAATAAGGTGTGAAAGTTTAGATAAATTCGCTGTCAACAGCGACCCGGAGAAGTTTTTTCAGGTCGGCTCCGAGTTGCCTTCTCAAGAAAAGAAGAACTGGTCAGATTTCTCAGAGGAAACGTCGATGTGTTTGCATGGGACGCCTACGACGCTCCGGGAGTTGATCCTAGCCTTATTTGTCACCACCTGAACGTTAACCCCTCTTCCATTCCGAAGAAGCAGCCACCCCGACGCCCCTCAAAGGAACATGCTAGTGCCGTAAGAGACGAGGTGGCAAAACTGAAAAAAGCAGGGGCTATCAAAGAGGTCTTTTACCCCGAATGGTTGGAAAACACGGTGGTGGTAAGGAAGAAGACTGGGAAGTGGAGAGTCTGCGTGGACTTCACGGACCTGAACAAGGCGTGCCCAAAGGACCCATTTCCCTTACCCAGAATCTACCGATTGGTGGACGCAACCGTGGGTCACCCTTAAATGAGTTTCCTAGACGCCTTCTAGGGCTATCACCAGATACCCCTTGCGTTAAAAAACCAGGAGAAGACAGCTTTCATGATGCCCATCGAAAATTATCACTATAAGGTGATGCCGTTTGGACTGAAGAACGCAGGGTCAACCTACCAAAGGATGATGACCCGGATGTTCGAGCCACGGCTGGGCAAGATCATTGAGGTTTACATAGACGATATGGTTGTGAAGAGTAAAAGGGCGTCCGAGCACGTGAAAGACCTTGAAATAATCTTCGCTATCTTAAGGGAGCACCGGTTGCGGCTGAATGCTTCCAAATGTTCATTCGGGGTTGGGTCTGGGAAATTCTTGGGGTATATGGTGACCCACAGGGGAATCGAAGTAAGTCCCGATCAAATCAAAGCAATTAACAGCCTACAGGCTCCTCAGAATCCAAAAGAAGTGCAGAAGCTCACTGGCATGATTGCAGCATTAAACCGGTTCATATCGCGATCAGCGGATCGATGTCGACCTTTTTACCTCCTGATAAACAAGTGGAAAGGGTTTGAATGGTCGGAGGATTGTGTTCGGGCTTTCCAGCAACTTAAGGAATACCTGTCACGACCACCCATCATGTCCAGCCCTGAGGCAGACGAGGTGCTGTTTGCGTACGTCGCTATAGCTCCCCATGTTGTAAGCCTGGTACTGATACGGGATGATAAGGGGGTGTAGTGACCGGTTTACTATGTGAGCAAATCATTACATGAGGCCGAGGTGCGATACCTACCTTTAGAAAAGGCAATTCTGGCGATAGTACATGCCACCCGAAAGCTCCCTCATTACTTTCAGGATCATACGGTCATCGTTCTAACTCAGCTTCCCCTTCGAGCGGTGCTTCGAAGCGCTAACTACACAGGAAGGATCGCCATGTGGAGTGCGCTTTTGGGGGCCTTTGATATTAAATATATGCCCAGATCCTCCATCAAAGGTCAGGTCCTCGCAGACTTGGTAGCGGAGTTTGCTGAACCCTCTGTAGAACAAATAACCGAGCAAAAAGACATGGATGGAAAATCGGTTGGCACAATTTCAGCAGGGGGAACCTTGCATTGGAAGGTCTATGTGGATGGCGCAGCCAACCAAAGAGGATCTGGAGTTGGAATAGTTTTAGTATCGCCAGACGGTGCTGCCATTGAAAAATCACTGAGACTCGGGTTCTCGGCTACGAACAATGAAGCCGAATACAAAGCCTTACTTTAAGGGATGATGATGGTTCAAAGATTGGGCGGGAGGGTAATAGAAGCGTACTCGGACTCCAGATTGGTCGTTGGCCAAGTGACAGGTGAGCTGGAAGCTAGAGATGCTAGGATGCAAGAGTATCTAGGACAAGTCAAACGCCTACAGACGAGTTTTGAGTCCTTCAACCTGACGCACATTTCCAGGAGTGTAAACACCCATGTAGACTCGCTGGCCACTCTCGCCACGTCCTCGGCGCATAATCTACCGAGAATGATCCTTGTCGAAGATCTAGTCTAGGCAAGTCCCACTAGAAGAAACCCGGCCCAGGTCCATCAGATCAGAAAGAGTCCCAGCTGGATGGACCCCATAAAAAACTTTCTCCAAAACGACATCCTACCGGAGGGAAAATTGGAGGCCGAGAAGATGCGCAGGAATGCTCCTCGGTTCTGGCTATCAGAGGACCACAAACTATACTGGCGCTCCTACTCTGGGTCGTACCTACTCTGCGTACATCCAGAAGAATCCGAGTCTCTACTTGAAGAGTTACACGAGGGAATTTGTGGAAGTCACACAGGAGGAAGGTCGCTGGCACACAGGGCACTCACCCAAGGATACTGGTGGCCGAACATGCAAAGAGAGGCCCAAGAATATGCTAAGAAGTGTGATCAGTGCCAGAGATTCGCCCCAAATATCCACCAACCCGGAGGGATCCTCAATCCCCTCTCTAGCCCATGGCCATTCGCACAATGGGGTCTTGATATTGTCGGTCCTTTCCCCAAAGCTGCGGGGAACAAGCGATACATAATAGTCGGAACCGATTACTTCACTAAATGGGTAGAGGCTGAACCTTTGGCCAACATTAGGGACGTGGATGCCCAGAAATTCATCTGGAAGAACATTATCACCCGCTTTGGAACTCCACGCACACTCATTTCAGACAACGGTCTTCAATTCGATAGTAAGAGCTTTAGGGAGTATTGCCGCGAATTTGGGATCATTAACCGATATTCCACTCCCGCCTATCCCTAGGGAAATGGGCAGGTCGAGGCCGTGAATAAGGTCATAGTGAACGGACTGAAGAAAAGACTGGATGAGACAAAGGGGAGATGGGTAGAAGAGCTCCCACACGTCTTATGGACCTATCGGACAACGACGCGACGGTCAACCGGTGAGACCCCCTTTTCGATGACTTATGGGGCTGAGGCCGTGCTCCCAATTGAGAACAACTTTCCCACCCTGAGGTCTAACTCATTTACCCCAAATAGTAACGACGAGTTATTGGGAAGAAGTCTAGACCTAGCCGAGGAAAGAACGGAAAAAGCAACGATCCATATGGCCTATTATCACCAGAAGCTAAGACAAGGATATGACACCAATGTTAAACTTCGACCTTTAGGCCCGAGTGATCTCGTAATGAGAAAGATTCTCGGCAGCGCAAAAAACCCCTCTTGGGGCAAGCTGGGGCCCAATTGGGAATGACCATATCGCATCACATCCGTGGCCGGGATAGACGCTTACTATCTAGAAGATTTTGATGAAAAAACTGTACCTCGACCATGGAATGTAAATAACCTCAGAAGTTATTATTAATGAAAATGGCTTAGCCCATGTTTTGTTTCGTGCTTATCCTGTGCCTACTGGTCTATTTACAACTATTCATAGTTTTAAACAGAACCTAAGTCCTGCATGGCTCCTCGGACCACAAACTTAGGAGAAATTATTACTTATGGCAACTATTCATAGTTTTAAACAGAACCTAAGTCCTGCATGGCTCCTCGGACCACAGACTTAGGGGAAATTATTACTTATGGCAACTATTCATAGTTTTAAACAGAACCTAAGTCCTGCATGGCTCTTCGGACCACATACTTAGGGGAAATTATTACTTATGGCAACTATTCATAGTTTTAAACAGAACCTAAGTCCTGCATGGCTCCTCGGACCACAGACTTAGAAGAAATTATTACTTATGACAGTTTATCCAAGTTTTAAACAGAATCTAAGTCCTGCATGGCTCCTCGGACCATAGACTTAGGGGAAATTATTACTTATGGCAACTATTTATAGTTTTAAACAGAACCTAAGTCCTGCATGGTTTCTCGGACCACAGACTTAGGGGAAATTATTACTTATGACAGTTTGGGAAATTATTACTTAAGGGAAATCATTTTAAGGCGTGCGCGCGGTCTAGCATCATTGCAACCCTCATTCAAATTCGCTGCACAGCATCCTTTTTATCTCGACCGTTTATATTTATTTATGTTGTTGCAAACGATAAAAAAAAAAGTGGTACTAGCATACATCAATAGAAAGCAAAGCAAACATTCTATATTAATATTCCGAGGTCAATACAAAGAAAGGTCCTTACAAAAGAACGCAAAAACAGGACGACTCTCATTAAAAAAAAAAGGGGGAATACAAAAATTAAAAACTTAAAAGCTAAGCCTTAGCGGGAGGATCTTTTTTCTGCTTTGGCTGAGGAGGAGGAGCCTCGGTGGTAGAGTCCGTAGCAGGACCCTTCGCTTTATCAAGCACAGGAACGGCATCAGGCACCGCCAGATCCTGCTCCGAAGTCGCTTGGGCGCCATCAGGATTCTCTCGGATCTCCTAAGGATAGAAGATGTTCTTGGGCAGTCATAGCATCGAATCTGCAGGAATTCTTGCAACATCAAGGGCATGAGCCCATGAGATGCTGCAGTAGTCCCTGCACACCTCAGGGATCTCCTCGGATAGCCTGGCCTCTGTTTCTTGGACACCAAGCTGGCAAGAAGCATTCTTTTCAGCCACTGCAGCCTCTCGGATCAGCTGAGCCTCCTCTTTGACCCGCCATAGCTCATCTTCGACTTTTTGTAGGGCAGTCTTGAGATCCAGCACTGCCTGCTTCTCGGTGGCAAGGTTGATCTGGGTCGCGTACAGCTCTTTGCGCTGATCCTCCGCCTGAGTCTCGGCACTTTTTAAACCGGCCTCTGCACTCTTGCGCCGCTTCTCCGACTCCTTGAACTTCTCCGTGAGTTCAAGGTGATCGTGCTTGAGGGACCCCAAGGCTTTCTCCATCTCCGTCCGAGACTGGGTCTCAGCCTCAGCCCGACTGCGATTATCACGACAAAACTCCTCAGTCACAAATACCTGCTGAGTAATCTGCGAACAAAACAAGATTGGTTTAGAATCTAACAGGGTTAAATAAATTAATTTAATAAAATAGTAAAAGGGTCACTTACCATGGCGAGATCCCTTTTGAGGGATAGGAAAATCTCAGGCTGAGAAAACCGCCTGTAGGCCTCCATATCCCGAGGAAGGAGTAAGGGTTGCTCTAAGGCATCAGCTACGTACCCTGCGCGGCCCCGGTTACAGTCTCGGATCGACGCATTGTAGGGGATAGCAACCCCATCTAGCTCCAGCTTGGGGCTCCATGTACGCGGGGTAGCGCGCACCTCAGTACGGTTCTCCTCATCCCGGCTTTCCACGGAGTCACCCCTTCTGCTCCGCGGCGCCCGGGTGGTTTTTTGTTGCTTGGTCGGCTGGGCAACCACCTCATCTTCCTCAGGAGCGTCAACCAGCCTTTTCTTCTTCAGGTCCGGATTAACCTTGAGGCCTAGGTCCGAGGGAATCTGAGAGACCACAGGGGGAAGGGTCTGGCCCTGTGACTGAGTTGGTTCTTTTGATGATTGACCTTTTGATGATTGACCTTTCCCTCGGGAGGCCATCAACTCCCGTAAAGTTTTTCCCTTACCAGCCATGGGGTCTATCTCTTCGTCCGAGGGGTCGTCCGAGCAGGCTATGATTGAGAGAGCACCAACTGCGGAGTGTTGATCCTGCTTTCCTTCAGGATCAGAAAGCTCAATCAAGGGGGCTTGCTGAACCTCCTCCTCAAAATAAAACTCGTCTATCTCTTCCTCAAGGGAGAGACGAGATGATTCGGTTTCCCCTTCAACAGGAACAGTAACGCCAGGGTCGTCTGGCCGAGGTAGTTGCTCTGTTAGCAAGGGATCTTGAATGCCGGGTAGCACGACCGGTGGAAGATCACGTCGAGCTAGGAACCCGGTCTTAGACACGTCAATCTTAGCCAACCTCGGACTGCCAGCTCTTATGGCGTGACCGATAGCTTGGAAAGAGCGGCTTAGAGGTTGATAGCCCAGAACCAGATGAGCTGCACGTAACTGTCCGTCCTCAGTAACGTAAATTTTTTACCTTAGAAGGTAGTTCAACGCCGGCACGTTCACGAGGCTTAGCCGAGGAGCGACATGAACTTTATCTGCAAACGTCCAAAAGGAGTGGGATTAGTTCACGAAATTTTCCAATTGTAAAGAAAGCAAGAAAAATAACCCCCCAATACTAAACCCTTTCCCGAAAAGGATTGGCCCAAAAGACGCCGCACCTAGGACTCTTGCCCGAGTTGGACAATGTATACCATCGCTCCACTCCCCTGAAACAATAAGGAAATCATTCTTCACGGTCTTATTGGATACTGGGAGACAAGAGATCAACCTAACGACCTCGGATCGGGATTTAAGATAATACCATCCTTTCTCGATGTGGTGACACTCGTACAGATAAACCACATCGTGCCAGGTAAGGCCTAGATTCATCCGCTCGTCTAGGACGTCTACACAGCCTAGTATCTTGAACATGTTTGGGGCACACTAATGCGGCGTCAACCTATGGTTGAACAGGTATTCCCTTGTAATCCTACGCATGGGAAGTGTCATCCCTCCCTCTATGAAGGCAATCATGGGGATAACAACTTCTCCCTCGCCTCTATCTGTCAATACTCCTTCAAGAGGACAGTACTGCAGCCCCACCCCCGAGGGAATGTGGTATTTTGCCCTAAAGGCCTCCATAGAGGCCGGAGTATTTACTAGTTTTTTGAATCTACCCATCTGAGCTGAACTGGAGGAATGAAAATAAAGACCGAGGAGAAAAGTAAAATCCGAGGAGGGAATCGAAACAGCGAAATGAATGAAATTTACTGATACCTTCACAAAACGCTCAATAGGATGCTTGGAAATCTCTCTTGGAGGAGACGCTTCACGAAAAACGGCTCTGATGTCTTAAATAGCTGGGAGGAGAGAGAAAAGATCGCTCCCGCCTAAAAATTCGAGAAAAAATGCTGGCCGTCCGATCCACGCCTCACCGTTGGATGAAGGGGACATAAAGCCTCCGGAAGTAAATGGCCGCGCCTCGTAAATTGTAGTGCGTCCAAAGTAACTGCCCGCACGCGCGCCCCAAACCCACCTTACTTCCATCCTCTCACTAACATCAAAACCCCGCTTTTCTCCTCGGAAGGGGATAAAAGCCGGAGTTTTGAGGGGCTATTGTGGGGCCCGGCCCAAAATAATGGGCTAATTAAACTACGGGCCCGTCCGAGAAGAATCTTGTCCGAGGAGAAGTCATAGCCCAAACGTTTTTTAAGCCCAGTTGCGGTAAAAGAAACCTGTCCGAGGAGTGACTCCTCCTCGGACATCACGAAGTCCAGATCAAAAGCTCGCCCCAACTATTGCAGTTCATCCTCCAAGTATATAAAAAAGAATAAAACCCAAAATATCTCATGGAAAGCTGCCACCCCCCACATTAAATGTGTCACAACCACTCTCTTGGCCGCATTAATGAGGAAAAGACCCCTGAACAGTGCTACCTTGGCCACTACAACTCACAAAGGAGTGATAAGGGTGTCTGATAGGACAGGTGCTCAAGTGAGGGCTTAGATGATCAACAAGTGTAAGGCTTAGATAAGATTGAGAGACCTATATAATGTAGTGGAGTCCCTCAAAGAGGGGGACGAAAAATGTATGATTTGTGCCCAGGAAATAGAATCTTCTTTGAGACATCCATTCTTGTGTTTTTTGTTTCTGCAATAACATTGTCCATGCATCAGACCGACTAAGTTCACTGAGGCTAAGTTCTTTGACCCATCCTCTACAAAGATTTATTGTGTGTTGCGCCTTGGGCCAAGGCCTGATCAGTAGGATTTGGGCCAGGAAAATCGTGCAACTACAAGTTTAATAACCCTAGTTTTCGGGGGAAAAAAAAGTTTAATAACCCTAGCAAGTGTTAATTAGGAAAGCCAACTCAAAATAAAGAAAACCAGCTCAATAATTTAAAACTTGGCCCAAAACTAAACAAAGCGAAAAATTAGTTTTGGGCTAGGCAGGAAAAGCCCAAATTTGAAAAATGTATTGGCTTCAAACTGCATCTTATACACCACAATGCACCTGTGACTACAAAAACAAGTTGCGATGCGGTTATAGTTTTAGCTAAATTCTAAATCGCACCGCACCACACATATGACCGTGAAAATAAGGTATGGTGCAGTTATGGTTTGGCTAAACCACACTGCAAAATGCAATACTAAAAATGGTCCAAAACCACACTACACTGCACCGCGAACAACCCTTTCAATATGTTTAACTCTTTTATTAACTAGACTAAAAACATGAAAAATGAAAAAAATATGAGTGGGGGCCAATTTGGACCCATTTTGGTCGTCTAATTTAGTCACAATTCAGCAGCACGCATGAACAAAAGTCTTATATGAGCCCAAAAAAAATTATTTCAAAACGTGTTAACAGTAAATCATAAATTCTTTACCGTCAAAAAAAGCACAAAAGTTTGGAAATTCTTTTTGATAGGGACATAAAAAGATCAGTTTTCTTATTATATATGAGTTGAAACGAATGAGATTGTCGCATATGATTGGATTATTTTAGACTTCAAAGAGAGAGCTAAGACTTGTTAGAGCATCAGCAGTGGGTCTGCCATATGCCAAATGTAAGGTACATTTGGTATTCAAGTCCAAAACATGCTCAACAACTAGAAGGTCAAAATTGGGAAATGCTAAATTTTTTTGGCATAGTGCTACAATACCATCTTACACCATCTTAAATGTAAGATGGTATTGTAGCTGAATGGGATAAAAAATAATTTTTTAATACTCTCTCTTCCCTTTTTAACCCAGGAATTTCTCTCTCTCTCATTATTTCTCTTCTTTTCTCTCTCTTCCTTCTCTCTTTCTCATCTGCTCTCTGCTCTCTGCTCTCTTCAAACCCAAGACCCCATGGGTTTTGACAACAGTGGAATTGGATGACTTCGATGGCTCCAATAGTGATCCCAACGAGGCATCGGTGGTGGGTTTCTTTAGAGGTGTACATGGTGTGTTTCTTTTGCATGTTTGATTAGTCTTTTCTTTTCTTTTTTGGGTTTGAAACTCTTGGATTGTGTTCTGTTTTTGTTTGGTGTGAAGATGAAAGAAAATAAGAGAAGGATCTAGGTTTTGTTGTTGTTTTAGTTTGCCTTTTTGATGGATGATAGCGTGATTCAGCTCAGCTTTGTGTGTTTTTTGTATGAATTTTCTTCTGGATATTGTTTGTCTGGTTAGAAAATTGGGATGGAAAAGAAAGTTTTGATGAACTGTGCTTTCTATTTTATATGGTCCATGATGGATGGCAAGCGCAAGATAACTTTTTAAAAAATAAAAATAAAAATTTATCAAAGTTTTCTTTGTGAATTGTTTGGTTTCCTAGAAAGTTGAGGAAGAACATAGAGAAAATGAAACTTATGAATCTTGATTCTTAATCTTTTTTGTCGTGGTTTTTCAAAAATGAAAAAGTTTGTTTCAAAAGAGTGATTACTTGTGTTTGTGTGTGTGTGTGTGTGTGTGTGTGTGTGTGTGTGTGTGGTGATGGATTTGGATAGGTGGATCGATGTATCATGGGTTTGTGTGTGTGTGTGGCTTTGTGTGTTGAAACCGATGTTAGAGGTTGAGGGAGATAGAGAGGAAAAGGAATAGAAAAAGATAAATAGTAAAAAAAGAATAAAATAGAATATTTAAATAAAATGAAATTTTTTTTTTTGAGATGTTCGGTGTGTTGTAAAATGGTATGATATAATTGGTAAAGTAATTTTTTAAGATGATAAAATAAGATTGACGTCATTTTCGGTTAGAAATGCTCTTAAGAGTATCATTTTACTTATTAGAGTCGACGCAATTTTGCAAAGCTCATGCGTGACGTAGAGTAATTAATGGCGGCACGCATATGAAGAACAAGATGATCTTTCAACACCTTGGGGAATTACATTTAGAAGAAGAAATTTCGATTGAGGATCTCTTTTACTTGTACTTTTACTTCTACATCTTGATTTGAAACTGATTGTGATACTATTGCATTCGTTGACCATTTACTTCTGTATACTTTCTGCTCTCTACTCCTTCGAGATGTGACCATTTACATCTTGTTGTGATTGTTTGCATAATAAAATGGTTAACGTGATTTGTTGCGCGTGTTTACATAATAAAAACAGTACTATTAATAATGAGTCAATAAAGAATTGATGTTAATATTTGGATCATGCTAACAAGTGCTCTAAGGATATTCGTTAATAATCCATTTTAGAAAAATTTTGACATCATTTTTATGGGAAATGAAAAAAGTTGTCAAAACATTAATTATTTTTTTTCTTTTCCCATAAAAACTTTTTTTAATTGAATTCTCAACCAGTGTCCTAAAAACACTCATTAGCATTCCCTTATTTTTAATAATTAATTATTATAGATATAACGTCAATTTTTTATTGACTCATTATTAATAGTACTATTTTTATTATGTAAACACGTGCAGCAAATCACGTTGACAATTTTAAATTTAGCAAAATTATAAAGAATTAACGTTACACCGATCATAATCGATTATTAAAAATATTATAGAAAATTGTGAAAATAAATATGTTTAACATTAGTCAACATATTATGAGAAAGAGATAGTATGCCAACGATTTGACTTGCACTATTGCTTATAGCACATTCCTTGAAGTGTAATAGAAAGTTTTGACTAATTAATGAGGAAGACAATAGGCAAAAGTAATATAAAGTGATGAGAGATGCTACGTTTATAATATTTTTACAATAAATCACAGGTGGTTAGTTGTTATTGGTTCAAATTTGAAATTAACACTAAGATTACTTTTTTGCCCTAACAATAACAACCAGTAACAACCTGCCACTTAGGATTTGTTATAAAAATGTTGTAGACATATCATTTCTCTAAAGTGATTTAAAATTTTTTAAAAAAACAAAAAAGAGAAGAAATTTTTTTTTGCACCAGACAAGGGGTCATGCACCCCTAAAATTTTTCCCTCCATATCAAAAATTGGTCAAAAAAAAAAAAAATCATTTAGCAATTTCTTGTGCTAGCGTCTCCTACCAAAAAAAATCTCTTTAATTGGGCTCCTGTTTAGCGAGCAAAATGAAAATTTTAAAAATAAATAAAAAAATAAACAGGGAAGATGGAAAAGATTTTAACTCTCTACTATGTGTGTTTGATACAAATGATGAAAGATTGGAATGATAGAAATTAAATTGCTATTGTGTCATTATTATAATTTGAAACAATGAGAGTAATTTGGGTAATTTTGTAATTTTATTACTCAAGCCAATTCCCCCAATTTTCTCTCCATTTTGAAAAGAAAAAAAAATGATGGACGTGAGTGAAAATTTTCCGCACACCCCATTATCTTCTCTATCTATACAAAGACAAAATTTCATCCCTTTTTTCATCCTCACCTTTTTCACCCCAACCAAACACAATATAAGTGCTATTGGTATTAAGTTGTTTGTCAACTTATTTGAGTTTCTTTTTTTATATAATATTCAAATTACTAACTTTTGAATTTAAAAAAAAAATTAATTCAAATGATTTTTTATTTAGCATTTTTGTTATTTTCTATTTAGGATTCAAAGTTTAAAAGATTGAAACTTTGAAATTCATTCACTATGAAGGATAGTGGATTCAAGAATGAAATTCATTTAAATTTAAACACTAAATTGACAGAAAATTATTTTTGGGGCAACCAAAACCAATTTCATTCACTATGAAGGATATCAAAATACACAACAGCATTTCAATAATGCAGAGATATAGCTGAGCTTACCATGATTAATTTGATCATTGATATAGGGAAAAGTGTCCTCTACCTAGACTTTTTCTTCTTCACCATGCTTAGCACAATTAATAGTTGGGGAACTAGATTGATATAATCATTAATTAGTTAGGGATTAAATTTAACCATACCTTATAATTGCATGACTAGATTAATAATTTAACCAAACTTATATATCATGGTAATATTTAGTCATAATAGATGCAAAGTTTAATATTAAGCCAAATTTCAATATGTTAACTCTTTTATTAACTAGACTAAAAACATGAAAAATGAAAAAAAATGAGTGGGGGCCAATTTGGACCCATTTTGGTCGTCTAATTTTAGTCACAATTCAGCAGGATGCATGAACAAAAGTCTTACATGAGCCCAAAAAATATTATTTCAAAACGCGTTGACAATACATAAATTCTTTACCGTCAAAAAAAAGAAGCACAAAAGTTTGGAAATTTTTTTTGATAGGGACATAAAAAGACCAGTTTTCTTATTATTATGAGTTGAAAAGATTGACATCGTTGCTTATGATTGGATTATTTTAGATTTGAAAGAGAGAGCAAAGACTTGTTAAGAATATTATTTTACTTTTAGATGCGTGACGTAAAGTAATTAATGGCGGCACACAAATATAAATCGATGAAGATGAAGATGAAGATGAAGATGGAGACGAAGAAGATGATCTTTCTCCGCGTTCTGGTGCTGACGATTTTGATGCTTACGTTTGAGGTGACGCATAGGTGATTTAGAAGAAGAATCTTCGATTGAGGTTCCTTTTACTTTTACTTTTACTTTTACTTTTACCTTTACATCTTGATTTGAATCTGATTGTGATGCCCTCACTTGCTGAGAAATTAACCACTCTCTACTCTCTGCTCTCTGCTCTCTGCTCTCTGCTCTCTATTCCTTTGCGATATGATATGGAGAGTTGTGTTGCTCTACGTACGTACATGGATCATGAATGGGGACCCCGGAGACCTTTAGTTTCATCGTTATCTATGTATCTATAAAACCGAAACCTTTAAAACTCTCACAATTTTCCACGTCAGTACAATAAATAAAATTAAAAAATTAAAAACTCATTTGACTAAAATATTAGAGAGATTCACATTAAAATTAAAATACAAAAAAGACTCACATAAGGATTCAAAAAAGAAGAGAGAAAGACTCATGCTATAACTTATCTCTTCCCACCTCAAAACCCTAGCAACCTTACTCCTCTCTCAAAAACTACTCCTCTCATGCTACTATCGCCAATTACAGTCGAAAACAAAAAACAAAGCCATTCCCTAAAACCTGACGCACCCAATAGACTCGCCTCCATGCCATTGTCATGATTCAAGATCAGTGTTGTCGCTGAACTACCATGCCTTGGATTTCCTTGACTAGATTCCCTCGGACCGCTCTAGCCTTCATTGACTAGCCAGTGGAAACTAGCGAACAAATCAGATCATCTCTCTCACTATTTGTGTATTGCATGTTTGATGCGTGTTTGAAAGCTAGCAAGTACACTTTATCTATGCAGTAACTACGATATTGCTATGTTCAATGATAGTGGCTTGCAGCTTTTTAAAAATATTTATATTTTAGAACCATTATGTTTATTGATAATAATTTGAGTTTTGAGTATTACACTTCAATTACTTGGTTTTGTGGACATAAATAGTAACACAATGCTCTGTTGTAGAAATAAACTGTCACAATTAATGCATGTTTTAAGATAAAAGGTCTTCAAAATTCGAAAGTTATTGTCCAATCCTCCCAAATTTTGAAATCTTGACATTGATCAAATTTGTGAATCTAAACAAATAATTTTGACTAGAAAATAAAGCCATGGATTCTGCAAACTCTCTCTCTCTCTCCATACGTGAATTTCAAAATAGGGAGAGGGGCGGTTGATTGGAGGATCAAGGTTATAGTTTTTCTATTTGGTCAAAAAATTTATTTGCTTATTTGTTTATTTTAAGCAAAAAAGAAAGTATGATATTGATTATCTTTTTTCTCAATAAGTATTAAAAAATTTCTATTGTCCATGAAATTGCTATTGTCTATTAAAAAATTGCACCTGTAGATCAATATTTATATTTCTTAACTTGGCATGTTGCACCTATGGCTGAAATTTGTGTGGATCTTTGGAAGCTCATAAATCTTTTCTTCATTCACTATGGTTTTTCATTGAGTATTTTCTTTCTCTCTTGCTCCTCTTATGAGTTTTATATTTGACTAGAAGAAAGATTTTTTGCTTTGAAGGTCATGAAGCACCTCTCTCATTTTATTTGTCCTCACCACAAGGAAAACATTCAGGTAAGACCCATAATCTATTTTAAAGTTTGAATGGAAATACCCATATAATACAAGTACAAGAGATAAATCTTTAAGGGATGAGCCATTTTACTACAATACCGGTAATTGTTTGAGAAATCTGATATGTTCATATTGCTATAGAATAGAGAATGGTAGAAGCCAACTTTATTACAACTACTTAAATTGAGTTGACTTAATTCCATACAATTACAGAGTGTAGCATGAAAGATAATGAAATTAATTGTTGTAATTTTTATTTTCTTTCCATGTTTTGAATTTTCTCTATATTATTTTTACAACTGAGCAAAGATTGAGAAAGTGATATTACTACTCTAATTTGAAGTTTAATGAGTCCCCTTCAAGTCTTGGTCTTTATTAATTTATATATTTGCAGTTTATATTTTTAACAGTTGTTGAGAAATTAAGGCTTAGTTGCACACTATGTGTAAATTCTAATAACAACATAAGCCCATATTTTTGGGATTAATAATTTATAAATCCTTTGCATGACAACAATGAGATTTGTATAGCCAATCATGTTTTTTAGAAGGCTACTTTAAATAAGAAGTCATTGCGTTTCTTACATTTGGGTATTAGTTAGAATTGTTTTCAAATGATTGTACCAATAAAAGTGAATATGTATAAATTTTATTTAACTATCCCATGCATCGCACGGGTTAGCGACTGTTGAAGGTCATTTTTGAGAATCCAAGAAGAAAGAAGAAAGCCCAGCAACAAGGGTAGCAAAGGTTTGGCCAACAGATGGCAAAACCATTAGGCCTAAGCGGTAGGAACAATGGATCACAGGCTCATGAAATAAACAAATGGGTCTTGAAGAGGAAAATGGGCTTAAAGAAGCCCGGAAAGAGAGAAATAGCATACCCATGGGCAGTATATATAGAAAAGTGAAAATAGGCCACTGCAGGCCCAAAGTAATGCAAACAAAGAAAGTAAGGGATTAATTGCAGGCCCATAAACCCCAAGAATGAGAATAAGGTAATTGGGTCAGGGAAGCCCAATGAAGTTAGTAAAAACTCATGGGAATGCAGAGTTAGTAAAATGGTCAAGGAAGCCCAAAGAAAGCAAATGGGCTAAGGATGCCCAAGAGAAAGGCAAAAGGGACAGAGGAGCCCGTAAGTAGGAGAACCAATGGCCATGCTAAGTCATTGGAAAAAAAAAAAGTAAACGGCTGGCCTAAAAGAGGCCCAGCAGGATTGAGTCATTATAGCAGGAATGACATAATAATATGGCAAGAAATGAGGACAGTCAAGAAATGGGCTAAAAGAAATGTAAGGCCCAGTACCAAATAAAGCCCAGCTCCTAAGGGGAGCGGGAAATCGAAAAGCAGCTCGCGTAAAAGGTTAAAGAAAAACAGATGGCAGGCAAGCCTCTAGACCACGGTAGACGAATGAGCAGCAGACAAATTTTGGACACATATGGAAGGGAGGCATGCGCAAGGCCCAAACACCACCAGCTTGTACCCAGCCAATACAGGACATGGTGAGGCCTTGGGTTAGAGGTAGGAGGGAATGGTTTGGTGGTGGGGAGAGGGGAAAAGTCTATTTTGAGGTTCCTGCTGAAGCTCTTTTGAGGGAAGTGTCCTGCTAGGATAACACACTACCCAAAAGAAGCAAGCTGAGTTGGAACCACTAGGTGCATGCCATGAGGGATACGGAGAGAGAAAGAACCCAGACTGTGGCAGGAAAGGGTGCCACGACAGACAAACAAACAAAATACCCTTATTTGTCTGGTGATGGGAGGGTGGCACACAAACAGACCAGTGGTGGTCGGCAAGTACTCCCAGACCAAACAAAGGTAATTAAGGGCTAAAACAGTAAAATCCGGTTACGGTAGGCACTATAAAGAGACCCTTGCCGTGAACAGTAAAGGAGGATAACAATAAGGGGAGGAACCGTAACTAAGGAATAGGGGATCTGAAAAGATATACCAGGAAATAGACAGAAACGAGTGGGAGGAAAAGAAAGAGAAAAGAGAAAAACCAAAAAGAAAATAAATAGAGAGTGAGAATGACAGGCATGCACCGGTAGATTAATTCCCTCTCTCCCTCACGAAATCCTGCTCTCTATCAAAACCAAAAGGAGCCCTTGTGCATCAACCATTCAAGTCCGTTTCCCTCAAGGTAGTTAATTTCCATGGCAGGACTTTCCTGGGAGATTAATTGCGTTGAGAAGAAACGTTCTTTCCTCTCTGATTTTGCTCCTGCGGACCGAACTTAAACTGATCTCTTTTGTTTTGATTAACCCATATATATTACTATTTGCTCCCTTTTGTTCTTTCGTTTTTTTTGTAAAAGTAATTGTTATTACTGTGATTGTGACTGGGGTTATTTGGTCATTTCCTACTAAGTAGTCAGATATTTTATTTTTATTATTATGTCTATCTGCCACAACTTATCTGAAACAGCTCTGCTTGACACAAGCACGTTCCTGGCAAACTAGGCATAGTTTGCGCACAAGCCGGACCAAGTTGAGTTGCAGTTGGACTAGTCCCAACTCCCTTATCTAGAAAACTTGGGCCTAGTGCAGCAGGAAGCAGCTCAACACTACTAGCACAGCCCACCACCTTACATCGACTAGTTCATATTAATATGTAATCTTTGCATATACACGAGTACAATTAAAAAAATCACAATTATATGATTCAAATTGCATTTTTTTAATGTTAAAATTATACATGGTATTAACTTACACATTTAACTATAAAAATTTAAAATATGTAATGGTTTCTCATTATTCATATATATATGATTTATAATTTAATTGGATTTTGGCTCTTCGATTTTTGCACTCAATAATTCATTCATCACAAAAATTAAAAGATTAGATGAACATTTGGCGCAAAATTGAACTCCAATTGAAATCTAATTTAGAATCTAATTAGATTAAGATTCTTCGATTTTTACACTCAATAATTCACTTGGCAAAAAAATTAAAAATTAAAAATTAATTGGGACACGTGATGCACAATTAGACTCCAATTAAAATTCAATTTGATTTTCTCTTAGCTTTGGCTTTTAATATTTTTTATAATCATCAATTATTCATATTATGTGAGGAAGATGTGAAAAATGTTAATAGTTTGTTGGTACCCATAGCAAGACTAGTCATGAATTCAAGTCCCTTTGGCAAAGTGAACGGTTTGAACCTTTTGACTTGATATTGGACCCGGTTCACATATTTTTGCAGTTCTTCATTTAATGTGTATATGGATGTCTCACATTTTCCCCCTTTTCATTAGCTTCACAAATATTTTAAACAAAAGTAATTTTGTTTCAATTACAAACTATTTTATAATATTTTTATAAATTATTAATGTGGTAAATTTTTACTGGTTATTATCTATGTCCACTACTAACATTACATATTTACTTATCAACAACCACTCATCATGTCAACAATTTGTAAAAAAAAGTTTGTGACTTTAACATTTTCCTTTAAACAGTAAACAATGCAATAAAGACCGATTTTGTGCAATTTACAAACCCTAGGCAAGTTAGTAAAAACCATAGAAATGAAGAACAACAATCATGATGGATAAAGGTAATGGTATTATTTGATCAAACTAATTGCCGAATAATTAGTTGTTCTTTTGATTATTTTTCTACCATGCCTATGGGAATCGAACCTCTCTGCCATACCCCATACAATAACACTATTGATACAACCTTTTTAACAACTCTTTTGACAAATTGAGATTTTTAATTATAGATTGTGAACACTTATTTTCACATTTTCTCATCATTACCATTGTCACAATAAGCTTAAGAACACAAAAAATTTCATCATTTTTCTTTTTAAAATTGTTAACATGATTTGTTGTGATTGTTTGCATAATAAAATTGTTAACGTGATTTGTTGTAAGTGTTTACATCATAAAAATAGTACTATCAATAATGAGTCAATAAAAAATTGATGTTATACCAATCATAATTTATTATTAAACATTATAAAAAACTGTGAAAATAGATATGTTTAACAGTACTAAAATCACAGGCTCGTCATACAGCTGACAAGTACTAAAATCACAGGCTCGTCATACAGCTGACGAGTATTCAAATAACAGGCTCGTCCATACACATGACGAGAATACAATCTGTAGGGGTGAAATTTACAAACCAATAGTGGGCTTTGGGCCCTGTGCGGAGTCCAGCCATGACAAGAAGGGAAAACGGGGCCAGAAGATTTCCAGCCCAATCCTGTTGGGCCGGACTTATTTAAGGGGGCATCCGAGGAGGAGCGCCTCCTCGGACACGCCAGATGGGAGTCCAACGTACACCCTACACACAGTGAGGAACCATCCCGAACAAGAGGAGAATGCTAGGCGTCCAGGAGGCAACCACAGCTGCCGCATTAAATGCAAGGGAGCTACCTTTTCAGTCGCATTAATGTGGAGAAGACAGGCGAACAATGTTACATTGGCTAGTGCAACTCACAGAAGGATAAGGGAGATGTCCGATAGGACAGGCACTCAAGTGAAGGTCCAGATGGCTAACAAGTGTAAGGTCCTTATCAATTCAAGGAGGCTATATAAGAGAAGGAAATCCCCAAGAAGAGGGGATTTGAGAATTAAGAAAAAAAGTGAGACAGAAAGGTTAAAGAACTCTATAGTCTGTAAACAGAGCAAGAGGTGCACTTATACGTCTCCTCGGACCGATATCTTATTAAACATAAATGGAATATTCTCAAGTTCAACGTATTGCATAGCGTACATCTAACTGACGTTCACTTCGTCTAGTCCTAGCTTTGTAACCCACTCTCTACAAATTCATTGTCTGGGGACTTTTGGGCTAGAACCACTTACTTGCTGGGCCTGGGCCCTAAAAACCGCCCCTACAATTGGCGTCGTCTGTGGGGAGAACTGGTGTCTCGACAAGTGAAACAGTAAGAGATGGAAGGATCAGGTCCTCGCCAAACCGGACGTGCAGAATCTCAACGACAGGACAACTTTTTGAATCTCGAATGAGTGAAGGACCAAGATAATCAACGAGAGGGCAGTGTGAACACCTCTCACACGAGTAGGAGCCGCTCAAAAGGGAAAGATCATGCATCCCATAAGCAGAACGAGTGAAAGGCTCTACAGTAAGAGATTGATGATTTGAAGAAGAAGCTGCGTCGAGCGCAGCGAAAACGTCCTTCACCTGGCTCGGACACTAGCAGTGATAAAGATGGCAAATACAAGCGAAGGTCAAGAACCCCTCCGAGCGAGACTTTTTCCTATGAGGAAGAGCGGCCTCGCAAACGTGGCCACAAAAGCCCGTCTTACCAAGGCCTGGCCAATGATGCCATGAGCAAGGCCCTGGATCGCATCTCCCAGTCGCCATTCACGCGTAGAATAGAGAGGGCAGTGCTTCCTCGGCGGTTCAATCAATCGACGTTTGCCATATACAATGGTCGAACTGACCCAGTGGAACATGTAAGCCAATTCAATCAGAGGATGGCCGTCCACTCCAGGGATGAGGCGCTAATGTGTAAGGTGTTTCCATCCAGCTTGGGACCCATGGCGATGAGATGGTTTGATGTCCTCCAGCCGAATTCTATAGATTCCTTTAAACAGCTGACGCAGGCTTTTGATTCCCGCTTCATCACTAGCACTAGAGTCCCTCGGCCCCTTGATTCCCTCTTATCTTTGTCCATGCGGGAAGGAGAAACGCTGAAGGCCTACTCGGACAAATACTGGGAAATGTACAATGAGATAGAAGGAAATTACGATGACGTCGCCATTAGTACATTCAAAAGGGGCCTGCTGACAGAGCATGGCTTAAGAAAGTCCCTTACTGGGAAGCCAGTCACCAGCGTGCGCCAACTCATGGACAGAATAGACAAGTACAAAAGTGTCGAGGAGGACCAGCAGATGGGGAAGGGTAAAGCGAAGGTTGTCCCTCAGGAGAGGAGGGACTTCAGGTCGGACCGCTTTAACAGCAATAACAGGCCGAGAAGAGACTACGTGGAACAGCCCGGACCTACTGGGGCTCAGGCAGTCCACGTTGTGTTCCGAGAACCATTGCACAAGATCTTGGAGAAGGTGAAGTGTGAACCCTTCTTTCAGTGGCCGAACAGGATGGCAGGCGACCCCTCAAAACGCAATCAGAATCTGTACTGCGCGTACCATCAGGAGCCCGGTCACACCACCGACGATTGCAGGAATCTGAAGAACCATTTGGATCGGCTTGTCCGAGAAGGAAAGTTGAGGCATCTATTGCACCGCCCTGAACAGTCGAATGTCGAAACCAGACAAGGCACATTGAGGCCACCCATTGGCACAATCAATGTCATTCTTGCTGCACTTGGGAGGACCGGTTCTAGCCCTTTCAGAGTAATGTCAGTGGGCAGGTTCCCAACTGAGCCAGATGAAAAGGAATCCAAGAGAGCCAAAGTGAGTGCCACGCCATTGATCGGGTTCACGGAGGAAGACAAGCAAGGAACCCTTCAACCCCACAACGATGCCCTAGTCGTTACGCTCAGAATAGGAGGTTATAACGTGAAAAGGGTGTTAGTTGATCAAGGTAGTGCCGTGGAGGTAATGTACCCCGATTTGTATAAGAGGTTGAACTTGAAGCCAGAAGACCTGTCGCCATACGATTCCCCTCTGGTCAGCTTTGAAGGAAAGATCGTCATCCCGAAAGGCATGATTAGGCTGCCTGTGCAAACAGACTCGGACGTGGTAGAGGTGAACTTCATTGTCGTAAATGCATACTCTCCCAACACAACTATTGTGGCCCAGCCGTGACTTCATGCACTGGGGGCTGTGTCATCAACCTTGCACCAAAAAGTGAAGTATCCATCAGGAGGTCAAGTTAAAGAAATAATAGGAAATCAGGGAATGGCTAGGCAATGCATGGTGTCAGCAATCTCACGACGACTAAATAGGGAACCTTCCACTTCAACCGAGAGCGGCTTATAGCAATCAAGGACGCCGATCCAAACTGCGGGTAGTGGAGGACCGGACATGGAGGTGAACTGTGAGGAGCTGGAGAAAATACTTGTCGGATCAGACCCTAAGAAGTTTTTTCAAATCGGCTCGGAATTACCAGCACAGGAGAAGTCAGCGCTAGTTGATTTTCTTCGACAGAATGAGGACGTATTCGCCTGGGATCCCTATGAAGCCCCTGGGGTTGACTTAGATCTCATATGCCATCACCTTAATGTTAACCCGGCCATAACACCAAAGAAGCAACCTCCTCGGTGGCCGTCAAAAGAACATGTAGACGCTGTGAGAGAAGAGGTCGCAAAATTGAAGAAAGCTGGGGCTATCAAGGAAGTATTCTACCCCGAATGGTTAGCAAACACAGTCGTGGTAAAGAAGAAGAGCGGGAAATGGCGGGTCTGTGTAGACTTCACGGACTTAAACAAGGCCTGCCCGAAGGATCCTTTCCCAATGCCGCGGATAGACCGATTGGTAGATGCGACTGTCGGACACCCCCGAATGAGTTTTTTGGACGCTTTCCAGGGCTACCATCAGATATCCCTGGCTGCCGAAGACAAAGAAAAAACCGCTTTTGTCACCCCAGTTGGCAACTATCATTATAAGGTGATGCCCTTTGGCCTGAAGAATGCCGGGTCGACCTATCAGAGGATGATGACTAGGATGTTTGAACAACAGATGGGTAAAACCGTTGAAGTGTATATAGATGACATGGTAGTAAAGAGCAAATTGGTGGCCGACCACATCAGAGACCTCGGTGAAGTGTTTCGAATTCTGAGAAAGTACAAGCTACGACCGAACGCATCCAAATGTTCATTTGGGGTGGGATCAAGAAAGTTCTTGGGCTATATGGTGACCCACTGAGGAATTGAAGTTAACCCAGACCAAATAAAAGCCATTCATAGCTTGTAGCCTCCTCGGAATCCCAAAGAGGTCCAAAAGCTTACCGGCATGATAGCTGCTTTAAACCGTTTCATCTCCCGCTCAGTGGACAGATGCAGGCCTTTTTTCCTCCTATTGCACAAGTGGAAGGGCTTCGAGTGGACTGAAAAGTGTGCTTTAGCTTTCCAACAGCTCAAGGAATACCTCGGCCGACCACCGATCATGTCCAGTCCCGATGCCGACGAGGTGTTGTTCGCATACATCGCAGTAGCCTCTCATGCGGTGAGCTTAGTGCTAATTCGAGAAGACAACGGCACGCAGCGACCCATGTATTACATAAGCAAATCGCTGCAGGAGGCAGAGGCCTAGTATCTCCCCCTCGAAAAAGCTATATTGGTCGTCGTACAAGCCATGCGGAAGCTCCCCCACTATTTTCAGGCACATACAGTAGTTGTGCTAACTCAACTTCCACTAAAATCAGTCCTCCGCAGCGCCGACTACACAGGTAGAATAGCTAAGTGGGGAACAATCCTGGGTGCCTTCGACATTAGATACATGCCTCGCACCGCCATAAAAGGTCAGGTCCTCGCCGATCTAGTAGCTGAATTTGCAGAGCCCACCATAGAAGGGATGGAAATGTCGGGGTCACCAAGTGCTGATGGGAAACTGGTCAGCACGGTCTCTCAGCATGAGCACAATAGATGGAGAGCACACATCGATGGTGCAGCAAACCAAAGGGGCTCAGGGGTGGGGCTCGTTCTAGTCTCTCCCAAAGGGATAACCATAGAAAAGTCGTTGAGACTCGGATTCTCGGCCACGAATAACGAAGCCGAGTATGAGGCACTGTTGGAGGGGATGTCGATGATCCGGAAATTGGGTGGAAAATGCGCAAGCATATTCTCGGATTCGAGACTCATTGTGGGACAAGTAAATGGGGAATTGGAGGCGAAGAATGAAAGAATGCAAGGGTACCTTGCTCGGGTTAAACACATGCAGACCCATTTCGATGACTTCCGTTTAACACATATACCCAGGAGTGGGAACACTCATGCTGATTCTCTCGCAACACTGGCCACCTCCTCAGCTCAGCCCCTTCCGCAGGTTATTTTAGTTGAAGATCTCTGCCGCCCAACAACAGAGGAGGCCAACGGTATTCGGGTACACAACGTCGGGGCAGGACCTAGCTGGATGGACCCTCTGGTGCTGTTCTTAAAGCACGACACCTTACCGGATGATAAGGTTAAGGCTGACAAAATCAGGAGGAAAGCTTCTCGATTCTGGCTGTCCGAGGACTCCAAACTTTACAGACGCTCGTTCTGGGGGCCATACTTGCTGTGTGTACACCCAGGGGCTACGGAACTCATCCTGGAGGAGTTACATGAAGGGATTTGTGGAAGCCATACGGGGGGCAGGTCCCTCTCCCACAGGGCCATGACGCTGGGTTACTGGTGGCCGAGCATGCATAAAGAGGCTCTGGAATATGTGAAGAAGTGCGACCAATGCCAAAGGTTCGCCCCGAACATACATCAGTCGGGTGGAGAACTTTACCCGTTGTCCAGCCCTTAGCCATTCGCACAATGGGGCCTAGACATACTAGGGTCGTTCCCCAAAGCGGCTGGGAACAAGAAATTTCTTCTCGTAGGCACCGATTACTTCACAAAGTGGGTCGAAACTGAGGCGCTGGCAAACATCAGGGACGTTGATGTTAAGAAATTTGTCTGGAAAAATATTATCACTAGGTTCGGGACCCCGCACACCCTGATCTCGGACAACGGCCTCCAATTTGACAGCAAAGCCTTTAAAGAATACTGCAATGAGCTGGGAATTATCAACCGATACTCCACACCGGCCTACCCACAGGGTAATGGACAGGCGGAAGCTATCAACAAAACCATAGTGAATGGACTGAAGAAGAGGTTGGACGACGCGAAAGGGAGGTGGGTTGAAGAGTTAGCCCACGTCTTGTGGATATACCGCACCACACCTCGCAGGTCCACGGGAGAAACCCCCTTTTCATTGACCTACGGAGCCGAGGCTGTCATCCCACTGGAGATAAACTTCCCAACCCAGAGGACTACTGCCTTCAACCCCATTGCTAATAACAGCCTTCTGGAAAAAAGCCTGGATCCCCTCGAAGAAAAAAGGGAAAATGCGATGGTTCACCTAGCTTATTATCAGTAAAAGCTCAAACAGGGCTATGACGCCAAGGTGAAGTCAAGGCCCTTGACGCCCGAGGATCTAGTGCTGAGGAAAGTCCTTGGCACCGCGAGGAACCCTGCATGGGGAAAGCTTGGACCAAACTGGGAGGGCCCATACCGTATCACTTCCGTAGCCGGCATTGGGGCATACTTTTTGGAAGACTTGGAAGAACATGTAGTACCACGTCCATGGAATGTAAATAACCTGAAAATGTACTGTTATTAATGAAAGACACCATACTTGATGCTGTGTTACTGTACAGCGATTTTCAATAAGTGTTAAACAGAACTCAAGTCCTGCATGGCTCCTCGGACCACAGACTTGGGGGAAATTAACCACGAAGCGATTTTCAATAAGTGTTAAACAGAACCCAAGTCCTGCATGGCTCCTCGGACCACAGAATTGGGGGAAATTAACCACGAAGCGATTTTCAATAAGTGTTAAACAGAACCCAAGTCCTGCATGGCTTTTCAGACCCCAGACTTGGAGGAAATTAACCACGAAGCAATTTTCAAAAAGTGTTAAACAGAACCCAAGTCCTGCATGGCTCCTCGGACCACAGACTTGGGGGAAATTAACCTCGCAACAATTCTCACTAAGTGTTAAACAGAACCCAAGTCCTGCATGGCACATCGAACCACAGACTTGGGGGAAATTAACCTCGCAACAATTCTCACTAAGTGTTAAACAGAACCCAAGTCCTGCATGGCTTCTCGGACCACAGACTTGGGGGAAATTAACTCCCCAGCAACTCTTACTAAGCACTAAACAGAACCCAAGTCCTGCCTGGCTCCTCCAAACGTTGACTTGGGGGGAAATTAGCCTCGCAGCAATTCTGTCTAAATTATTGACTATCATTCTTTATATATTCATTCATTCACGCTTGGTTTTCAGCAATTAAGGGCAGAATAAACATCCATTTATGATAAAAACAGAAGAGAAAGTAAACAATAAGAAGAAAAGGAAACGACACCTTTCATTAAAACCCTCAAAAGTGATCCTTTTACAACCATTAAACAGATCAAAATATAAAAAAGGTCTAAACAAGTAAGATCCTATACTACTTTCCTAAATCTGATCCCTGAGCAGGCCCGGGCTAGTCGTCTGCTGGCTGTGGCCCCGAAACAGTCTCTTTGGCCTGTGCAACAACCTCCCTGATTGAAAGACTGTCCTCGGGCACCTTGTCCTTCACGGCTGGCTGCGCATCCTCAGCTGCAAGCATAGCGGACTCCGAGGCTAAAACCTTCGTTGGGAGAGGCTTTTCAATCGCGACCTCGTCAGGGATCTCACGAACGTCCTCAGGAAAAAAGATGTTCTTAGTTTTCCTAAGATCGGAATCCGCTGGGACTGCCGCCCAGTCCAAGGCCACACCCCAAGACAGGGTGATGTATTCCCTACATACAGTAGCCACCTCCTCGGCCAGCCTGACCTCAGTGTCCTTGACCCCGCGATCATAAGAGGTTGCCACCGCTTTCTCGGCCGCCTCCCTGGCCAGACGAGCCTCCCCCTTGACCTTCGCAAGCTCGGGCTTGAGATTTGAAACTGCCTGCTTCTCTGTCGCGAGATCCTCAGCCTGCTTAGTAGCGTTTTTAAGGCCGGCTTCCGTGCTCACATGGTTCTTCTTTGCCTCCTTCAGTTCATGGCTCAGACCATCATTTTCCTTCTTGAGGTCGCCTGCAGTCCTCTTAGCAGCACAACGGGACTGAGCCTCGTTGTGGAGGTCCTCACGTGCCTTCTTGGCCCATTCCTCAGCAACGAAGATTTGCTGAGTGACCTGCGCCGGAAAAGCAAAGGCTTAATTAAAGAGAATGATGCATAAATAGATATGTAACAAGAGAAAGAGATAGGATAAGTTCTCACTTACCATGGCCATGTCCCTCTTCAGTGACATGAAGAGCTCAGGCTGCCGAGTATCCCGTAGCCCATTCATGTCGCGAGGCAAAAGAAGAGGCTGCTGTAGGGCCTCGACCAAGAATGACGCCTCCCGACGTTGGGACTCCCAAAGGGTTGCATCCCAAGAAATTGGAGCGCCGTCTAGTTCGAGCCGCGGCGACCATATTCGCTGCTCCCTCCGAATAGCCGCCTCGTCTCGGCTATCAATGGACTTGGTCCTCTTCTCTTTGGGCTCCTTGGTCTCTTTGCCCTTCTTCTGGGGTTTGGCTTTTTCTTGGCCAACCTCACCCTCCTCCAACTCCCCCACAGGCCTTTTCCGCCGTAAATTGAGCATAGGCTGCAGTGCCGCATCTGATGTGGGAGAAGGAGGAGGAGGAGCCTTGGAGGTCGGCTGCTCCTTTGGGACATCCTTGGAGGACTGCCCTTTGTTCCTATTGGCAAGGAGGCCCCTAAGGCCAAACTTTTGTCTCAGGTCCATTCCTTCTTCTTCAAGCTCTTGGCTGGTACCAACTTCTGTGGTGACTAAACCAAGGTCAGGGGCTGCCGAGGCGCGGTCTAGACCTGAATCAGAATCCGAGAGCTCTACTATCCTAGCCGACACCTCTCCCTCCTCGGCGAAGTGAAACTGGTCTATTTGATCCTCCAAAGACGAGTGCGAGGAACCGGCTTCTTCCGTTGGGATAACTATTACGGGAAAGGCACGCTGAGCAGGCAGCTGGACGGGAGGTAAATCTCTCGAAGCAAGAAAGCCTGGTACGGATACGTCGATTCGTGCCAATCGCGAACTACCTGCCCTGATTACTTGGCCGGGCTCCACTAGGGCACGAGTAAGGGGCACGTAGTCCAAAATCAGAGGCGCAGCTCGCAATTTCCCGTCTGCACTCACGTAAATCTCAGACCTTAGAAGGAAATTGAGTGTCTGGACGTTGACCAAACTAAGCCGAGGAGTCGTATGCTTCTTGTCTGCAAGGTCCGAAGAGAGGGTTATGTTAATCCGAGAAGGCAAACAAGTAAAGTCAAAATCGAAACAATGAAAGAAAAAGGGGGAAAGATCAAAACTAAGATCCTTTCCAAGGAATCTAACTCTGTGGTGCCCCACCTGGTTTTTCTACCTTGACTGGGCAGTGAAGACCGTCATGCCACTGTCCGGAGACGATCAAAAGGTCGTCCTTCAAGCCTTTGTTGGACTTGGGAAGGCAGGATATCAACCTCACCTCATCGAACCTGGACTTCAAGTAATATGAGTCGCCGAGGCTGTGCAGTTCATATAAATGAACCACGTCATGCCATGAAAGGCCGAGGTTCATCTGATTGTTCAGGACCTCTATGCACCCCAGAATCCGGAACATATTTGCGACGCATTGGTGAGGAGCCAACCTATGACCACGCAAATAATCCCTAGTTATCCTCCCCATAGGGATGATCATTCTTCCTTCCACAAAGGCTATCATCGGAATGGCAACCTGCCCCATTCTTTTCTTGAGAAAGAGCTCCTCCAGAGGACAATACTCTAGACCTACCTCCGGCGGAATACGGTATTTGGCCCTGAAGCCTTCCATACCGACCGGGGAATCTACCAACTTGTCAAGCTTACCCATCCCCCTAACCCTAGGTGACGCGAAGACGATTTACTTAAGGAATAACGCTGGAAAAAGGGCAATGGAAAAGGAGTGCGCACTTACGGGTGAGGAACTTGCAGGAAATCTTCAAGGGGACGACTGCGAAGGCTTGAACGCTTTGAAAGGGAAAGTGAGGGAATTCTCTGAGTGCTTAGATGCTTGTCCAAAAATGAGAAGGAAATGCCTTCGAAAATCTTATGTAACTTGGAGAAGATGGACAAACATACTCCCGCCTAGGGAAACGGAAACAATCCCAACCGTTGATCTAACGTCTAACCGTCGGATTAAAAAGATATAAAACCGGTAAAAGCAATAATTAGCGCCTCTTGGGTCATTAAACACCTCCGTCATTAATGAGTCACGTGAGAAGCATACCGTCGCACGGGTGAAGCAGGAATCCACAGTAAATAGTCCAATGTATGTCAAAATCCCGCCTTTCCTCCTCGGCCGAGAAAGAAGGAGTTGGAATTTTGAGGGGCTATTGTAGGGGTGAAATTTACAAACCAATAGTGGGCTTTGGGCCCTGCGCGGAGTCCAGCCATGACAAGAAGGGAAAACGGGGCCAGAAGATTTCCAGCCCAATCCTATTGGGCCGGACTTATTTAAGGGGGCGTCCGAGGAGGAGCGCCTCCTCGGACATGCCAGATGGGAGTCCAACGTACACCCTACACACAGTGAGGAACCATCTCGAACAAGAGGAGAATGCTAGGCATCCAGGAGGCAACCACAGCTGCCGCATTAAATGCAAGGGAGCTACCTTTTCAGCCGCATTAATGTGGAGAAGACAGGTGAACAGTGTTACATTGGCCAGTGCAACTCACAGAAGGATAAGAGAGATGTCCGATGGGACAGGCACTCAAGTGAAGGTCCAGATGGCTAACAAGTATAAGGTCCTTATCAATTCAAGGAGGCTATATAAGAGAAGGAAATCCCTAAGAAGAGGGGATCGGAGAATTAAGAAAAAAAGTGAGAGAGAAAGGTTAAAGAACTCTATAGTCTGTAAACAAAGTAAGAGGTGCACTTATACGTCTCCTCGGACCGATATCTTATTAAACGTAAATGGAATATTCTCACGTTCAACGTATTGCATGGCGTACATCTAACTGACATTCACTTCGTCTAGTCCTAGCTCTGTAACCCACTCTCTACAAATTCATTGTCTGGGGACTTTTGGGCCAGAACCACTTACTTGCTGGGCCTGGGCCCCAAAAACCGCCCCTACACAATCCATAGGGTCGTCCTCTCATGCTCGTCATACAAGCTAACGAGCATCCACTCTACAAGCTCGTTCATACAGATGACGAGCATACAATTCACAGGGTCATCAATGAGATGACAACCATACAATATTTATGGCGCAGTCATTAATGGTTTCGTAACCGACAAGCTCCAATGGTCAGAAAGGCCAGCCATGAGCCAGTTAAGTGTAATTTAAGCTTAGACATACGTTACAAAAGATAGCCAAGAAAGCCATTAAGAGGCTACCATCAATTGCACTCATAATGAGCCTCCCAACAGCTGTACTAAGGCTATAAATAAGCCACCAAGCACCAGGAGAAAGGTACATAAATTCAAACCTACAGAATTACATTCTTATTCTCTGAGAGATATTGAGAACTCTACTGACTTCATCATTGGAAAACTATTGGCTAACGGCATTTCGGTGTCTTTCTCTTTTATCTTTGCAGGAACTTTACCTCATCATAAGTTCTTACGAGGCTATTGACTGACGAACATTTTTGGCTATGTGTGTTTGATACAAATGATGAAAGATTGGAATGATAGAAATTAAGCTGCTATTGTGCCATTATTATAATTTGAAACAATGAGTAATTTGGGTAATTTTGTAATTTTATTGCTCAAGCCAGTTCCCCCAATTTTCTCTCCATTTGGAAAGGAAAAAAATGATGGACCTGAGTGAGAATTTCCTGCACATCCCATTATCTTTTCTGTCTATTTTTACTCCTAACAAAGACAAAAATTCATCTCTTTTTTCACCCCAACCAAACACAATATAAGTGCTATTGGTATTAAGTTGTTTGTCAACCTTTTTGAGTTTCTTTTTCTAATATTCAAATTACTAACTTTTGAATTTTTTTAAAAATAATTTAAATGATTTTTTATTTAGCATTTTTGTTATTTTCTATTTAGGATTCAAAGTTTAAAAGATTGAAACTTTGAAATCATTCACTATGAAGTATAGTGGATTCAAGAATGAAATCCATTTAAATTTAAAAATTGAAACACTAAATTGACCGAAATTTTTTTTGGGGCAACCAAAACCAATTTCATTCACTATGAAGGATATCAAAATACACAAGCATTTCAATTATGCAGAGATATTAGCTGAGCTTACCATGATTAATTTGATCATTGATATAGGGAAAAGTGTCCTCTACCTAGACTTTTTCTTCTCCATCATGCTTAGCACAATTAATAGTTGGGGAACTAGATTGATACAATCATTAGTTAGGGATTAAATTTAACCATACCTTATAAGTGGATGACTAGATTAATAATTTAACCAAACTTATATATCATGGTAATATTTAGTCATAATAGATGCAAAGTTTAATATTAAGTCAAATTCCAATGTGTTTAACTCTTTTATTAACTAAACTAAAAACATGAAAAATGAAAAAAATGAGTGGGGGCCAATTTGGACCCATTCTGGTCGTCTAATTTTAGTCACAATTCAGCAGCATGCATGAACAAAAAAAAGTCTTATCTGAGCCCAAAAAACAATTATTTCAAAACGCGTTGACAGTAAATCATAAACTCTTTACTGTCAAACAAAAAAAGCACAGAAGTTTGGAAATTGTTTTTGATAGGGACATAAAAAGATTATTTTCTTATGAGTTGAAACGATTGAGATAGTCGCTTATGATTGGATTATTTTAGAGTTGAAAGAGAGTGCAAAGACTTGTTTTTAGAATATCATTTTACCTAGAGTTGACGCAATTTTGCAAAGCTCATGCGTGACGTTATATATATATATATATATATAAAATATAAGTTCAGTTAATATATACCCTTAAAGTAATCACAATAAAGGTGTTAAAATAGCTTAAAAGCTATTTTAAAACCACAAATACTACATCAAAGATTCAAAGATGCCAAACCTATTTATTTTTAACATCTAATTATAGTGAGCTGCGATGATCAAAAAAAATTATAGTGAGCTGCAATTTTAGCTAGAAGTTATATATAAAAAATATTATTTTATTGCCTTTTCACTTTTAAGTACCATTTTTCTCATTATTTAGTTGATTAATTTGATTTTATTTTTGTTTCTGATGCCTCCAGCCCCTTCCCAGCTCCTCTCTCCCTCTCATTCAAGGCCTTTCTTCTCTGTCTGAAACCAATCTCCGAAAGCTTCAAGGCCATCTATTCTTCATGGCTCCATTGCCGCCACCGTCACTTGTGGTGGCTAGATTGGGTTTTGTTGTTGCCACCGCCGCTGCCACCGGTGTGGGTTTGTGTGAGTGAGATCTCTAGCTTTATTGGGTTGTATGGTTGTGGGTTGTTCTTCACTATCATTTTCGTTGTGAGTATGTTGGGGTTGTGGCAGTGGTTGTGTAAATTTAATGGGTTTGCCATGGGTTGTTGAAGATGGTGGTGGTTGTGCGTGTAACAGTGGTTTGGGTTTTGTAATGTCGGTGGACGAGCAAGGTAGTTGGGTTTTGTGATGGTGGTGGAAGAGGAAGGTGGTTGTGGCTGATGGAGCGGTGGTAGAGGCGGTGGTTGCTATGGCTGACCGTGGTTGGTTGTGGCTTTTTTTTCTTTTTCTTTTTTTTTTTTTAATTAAAACTGGATATGGTGAAGCATTAGCATTGGAGAATGCTAATGCCAAATCTAAGAGAAATTTGGAATTTTAAGCTCCAAAATCATCTGCATTGGAGAATGCTAAACAACAGTATTGCAAATTTTTTTGCAATACTGCTACAGTGCTATTCTAAACATAGAATTACACTGTAGCAAGTATTGTAAAAAAATAATAATATTTTATCTAACTCTCTCTCCTCTGACTCTCATCTCTCGTCTCTGTCTCTCATCTTTGTCTCTCCATCGTTGAACCAAAAACCAACACCACAGTGAAACAGCCACCCAGCACCATATCACGCCAACCCAAAAACTGAAACAGCCACCCGCAACCCAGCACCACAGAGCACAGCCAACGATCCACGACCACTCGTAACCCGCAACCCATATCACAAATTCGCAACCCAGCACAGCCAACGATCCACGAGCACCCCACCCGCAACCCGCAACCCATATCACGAATTCGCAACCTAGCACAACCAACGATCCACGAGCACCCACAACCCGCAACCCATATCACGAATTCACAACCCAGCACAGCCAACGATCCACGAGCACCCGCAACCCGCAACCCATATCACGAATTCGCAACTCAGCACAGCCAACGATCCACGACTACAGAGCACAGCCACCCGCAACCCAGCACCACAGAGCACAGCCACCCGCAACCCATATCACGAATTCGTGATCCACGACCCACGATCCACAACCGGAGCAGTGCGAGTACGAGCCACGATCCACGACCCATGAAGTTTTGGGTTTTATTGAAGCCGAGTTGTGAAATTTAGGATTTTTTGTTTGTGGGTTTTGTTGATTGATGCGTTTTTGGTTGATCTATGAAGTTTTGGGTGTTTGAGTTGATGGTTATTGTTGGACTATTTCACCACCTCGCCAGAAATGAAGGCTCCGGCGGAAGTTACAGAGGGAAGAGAGCTTCTTTTTTTTTTTGAGAAACAGAGGGAAGAGAGCTGAAAATGAGAGAAAGGAGAGAGATGGGAGAGAAGATATAATTTTGATATATATTATTTTATTTTGTAAATATATTATTTTAATGAGTAAAAGAGGAAAATAGAAGTTTAGGATGTGGAGGTATTGTAAAATAAGATGGTATAATGATAAAGTGAGTTTTTAGAATGGTAAAATAGAGTAGCATTAGCATTTTCCAATGCTAATGCTCTAAACAGCAGTATTGCAATTTTTTTTGCAATACTGCTACAGTGCAATTCTAAACATAGAATTGCACTGTAGCAAGTATTGTAAAAAAATAATAATATTTTATCTAACTCTCTTCTCTGACTCTCATCTCTCGTCTCTTTCTCTCATCTTTGTCTCTCCATCGCTGAACCAAAAACCAACACCACGGTGAAACAGCCACCCAGCACCATATCACACCAACCCAAAAACCGAAACAACTACCCGCAACCCAGAACCACAGAGCACAGCCAACGATCCACGACCACCCGCAACCCGCAACCCATATCACGAATTCGCAACCTAGCACAGCCAACGATCCACAAGCACCCTACTCGCAACCCGCAACCCATATCACGAATTCGCAACCTAGCACAACCAACGATCCACGAGCACCCACAACCCGCAACCCATATCACGAATTCGCAACTCAGCACAACCAACGATCCACGATTACAGAGCACAGCCACCCACAACCCATATCACGAATTCGCGATCCACGACCCACGATCCACAACCGGAGCAATGCGAGTACGAGCCACGATCCACGACCCATGAAGTTTTGGGTTTTATTGAAGCCGAGTTGTGAAATTTAGGATTTTTTGTTTGTGGGTTTTGTTGATTGATGCGTTTTTGGTTGATCTATGAAGTTTTGGGTGTTTGAGTTGATGGTTATTTTTGGACTATTTCACCACCTCGCTGGAAATGAAGGCTCCGGCGGAAGTTACAGAGGGAAGAGAGCTTTTTTTTTTTAGAAACAGAGGGAAGAGAGCTAAAAATGAGAGAGAGGAGAGAGATGGGAGAGAAGATATAATTTTGATATATATTATTTTATTTTGTAAATATATTATTTTAATGAGTAAAAGAGGAAAATAGAAGTTTGGGATGTGAAGGTATTGTAAAATAAGATGGTATAATGATAAAGTGAGTTTTTAGAATGGTAAAATAGAGTAGCATTAGCATTTTCCAATGCTAATGCTCTTAGGACCTATTATTTGATGGGAGGATGTCAAGTGTCAGTAATCACTGGACATGTACATTGTGATATGGGCATGTGTCCATATCTTAAAGGTCTAATAGCCACCAGCTATTGGATAGAAGCACAACCTTTATTTTATTGTATTATTTATATTATTTTAATGTATTGTACGTTAAAATAGAATTTTTAATGTTAGGTGTATTGTAAAGTGAGCTATTAAAATATACTAAACTCGTATTTAAACAGCATTTTTTAGTTTTTGGAAAATACGCGTGGTGAAAAAGTGCATACATGTGGGTAAAAAAATACTTAAAAATACGTGTAATATTATTTAAAAACTGAAAACTTGTATTTAAACAAATATACCAAATGGGTCCTAAATTTTTTGAAAACTTTGCTATGAATGCTCTTAGGGGATTCTCAAAAAAATAAATCTAGATACATATTAATCATCTATTTTTTCAAACATTTTATGAGAAATTAAAAAACTGTCTAAAAAATTGATAACTTTGTTATTTTTCTATTAAAAATTTTTATTTATTAGTATATGCTCTAAAAGCACGTGTAAAACCCATAGAGAGAGAGAGAGAGATATGATCCTTCTCCGCGTTCTGGTGCTGACGTTATGAGAGGGTGACGCAACGTTTTTTGTGCTTACGTTTGAGGTGACGCATTGGTGCATCACCTGGGGGATTAGATTTAGAAGAAGAAACTTCGATTGAGGTTCATTTTACATTTACATCTTGATTTGAATCTGATTGTGATACCCTCACTTGCACGTGTTGACTATTTACTACTCTATTCTCTCTCCTCCCTGCTCCTTTGCGATGTGATATGGAGAGCTGTGTTTCCTCTTCAATGCTCTAGAGGTTAACCAAAGTACTAGTAGTAGTACACTACAAACATACATGGCTCATGAATAGAGATACTGAACGCAGGGGCGGCCCAACATAATTTGGGGCCTAAGGCGAAAAATTTATGCGGGGCCTTTAATATGTAAATATTAATTAAACAAAATTATTTAATACTAATCAAATTAAGGTTAATTTGATACATTAAATACATAAATAATGCCAACTAGACTAATGTTAATTTCGTATAGAGAATTGAATATCATAGTTGAATTATAAATATTAATAAAAAGAAATAAAAATATATTGCGATTGAAAAAGATACTTTATTTTGGATATAAGATGATGCTAGTTAAATAAAGTTGTAATCTAATTTTTAATTTTATATTTTGATTTTAAGAGAGAAAGAGATAGATATTATTTGGTGTATAGTTTTGTAGGATATTAGTTTACAAAAATCAAAGTCTTAAACTATTAGGGGAGATTAATCTATAATTGATGATTTAACACATTTGCAACATCTTTTTGAAATATTTTAGGGTTTCAATTGAGTTAAGGTTCTATTGGTCTCGTACTTTGAGAGTCTTAATAAAAATGAAAAAGAAAAATGCGCTAATTAAAAGTACTATAAAATGTTCAAAATATAATGTGATATTGTCTTTTATTGGTGAATTTCATCAATTTAACTAATGAATGTTTATATCACGTTTTTTTGTGATTAATAACATGACAATTTGTAAGTCAATAGTAAAATTTGTACATCACTAATAAAAAAAATATACAACCTTTAGAAAATATATATAATTTTATAAAAATTTGGGCCTTTAACTATGAAAAATGGGGCCATTTTTTCCAAGGAAATTTTTGTTTTTTGGTGGGGCCTTAGGCCTAGGCCTAACTTGCCTAGGCCTTGAGCCGGCCCTGACTGAACGCCTATAGTTTCATCAATTATTCATCCTAGTATGTACTTCTTGTATATATACGAGTATAATAAAAAAAATTATAATTATATGATTTAAATTATATTTTTTTAATATTAAAATTATATATAATATTAACTTGTACATTTTTTGAATTATAAAATTTTTAAAATATGTAATAGTTTCTTATTATATATATATATATATATATATATATATATATATATATGATTTAGAATTTAATTAGATTTTGAATTTTTGATTTTTGCATCTAATAATTCACTAGCCATAAAAATTAAAAGATTATATGAATATGTGGCGTAAAATTGAACTCCAATTGAAACCTAATTAGATTTGAACTCTTCGATTTTTACATTCAATAATTCACTTGACTTTTTAATGTTAAAATTATACATGGTATTAACTTACACATTTTTTAAACCATAAATTTTTAAAAAATGTAATGGTTTCTCATTATATAGTATTTAGAATTTAATTAGATTTTGACTTTTCGCTTTTTGCACCTAATAATTCACTTGCCACAAAAATTAAAAGATTAGATGGATATGTGGCGTAAAATTGGACTCTAATTGAAACCTAATTAGATTAAACTTTTCGATTTTTACACTCAATAATTCACTTGGCATAAAAACTAAAAATTAGTTGGAACACATGGTGCACAATTGGACTCTAATTAAAATTCAATTTGGATTCTAATTTAATTTTTTCTAAACTTTGCCTTTATAGATATATATATATATATATATATATATATATATATATATATATATAAAATCATCAATTATTCATAGTATGTGAGTAAGATGTGAAAAATGTTAATAGTTTGTTGGTACCCATAGCAAGACTAGTCATAAATTCAAGTCCCTTTGGCAAAGTGAACGGTTTGAACCTTTTGACTTGAAATCATTACTGCATGGAATTAAGTAAAAGGGCACTCAATCAAGAGTAAAGACTACTTTGAATTCCTTTTTGTGTTGGGATTTTAATTTTGTTCCCACATATGTAAACTTTTTAGCTCATACAAAAAAAAGTAAGGCCTAATTTTTTGCTTATATTGGACCATGTTCACATATTTTTGCAGTTCTTCGTTTAATGTGTATATGGACGTGAAACTTTTTTTTCCCATTTTCATTAGCTTCATGAATATTTTAAACAAAAGTAATATTATTAGAGTTATAAACTATTTTATAACATTTTTATAAATTATTGATGTGGTAAATTTTTACTAGTTTTTAGCTAAGCCCACTACTAACATTACATTTTTACTTATCAATAATCACTCATTTTGTAAACAATTTGTAAAAAAGGTTTATAACTTTAGTATTCTCCTCTAAACAATAAACAATGCTATAAAGTCCGATTTTGTGCAATTTACTAAAGATGAAAGATTGGAATGATAGAAATTAAATTGCTATTGTGTCATTATTATAACTAGTATGTAACCCCGTGCTACCGCACGAGAATGGATATATTATTAATCATGAGTTTATTCATATTTAAAAGGTTCAGTTAAGTCAAATTCATATTATTAACCAGAAAATTTCATTAACAAAACTTAGCAGTATATATATTTTACACAGAAAGATGAACCTTGGTGACAATGTTTATCCAAAAGATCCATTCATGCTTTTGAATCTTCAATCTCTATTGGTGATTGAAATTTTCGCAGTTTAAAAAATTTAAAATTAAAAAAAAAAAAAAAACCCTCAGAGTTGTACTCATTTTGTAGTTTTACGATGGGTCATTTTGTAACATGATGGGCATTTGTGTGAAGAAAAAACCTCTGAAGTTCCATGGTTGATAAAAGAAATTCTCTCCAATCTCTTTTTATAGAGAGAGGGGTTTGTGCGTGTTTTTATACATCCTTCATAGTTGTATTATCACAAAGCAGGTCCAATGGATTTAGATTGAAACTACCGATTCCCAAAGCATGATTGTTTAATGTGTTATTAATTTCATCTCATTGGCTTCTGCACATGACAGCAAAATTAAAAATAATTAGATTGTACACGTGTATAGTAAAATTGGACTCCAATTTCAGATTCTAATTGAACAATTGGAATGATAATATATGATAGTAACAACAATAGGAAAATTCAAATAAAATTTCGAATTAAATTGTAACAATCTGAATAAAAAATTCCAGTAGAAAGACAGGGTGAAGTGATCTACTCCAAGAAAGCGACCAAACTTGAGTAAGTATAGAATAATAAATCTCTCTTCGGAAATTTACATTGTTCATAGCCTTTACCTTCACTGAACATTTTAAAAATATAGTGACTCACATCTGCCATCCAGACATCTACAGCCGGGTCCTCTCCAATTCGCGTGAGATTCCATTGATCACTAAGTTCCTTTGTAGCCTGCAAAAAGTATCATCCATCGGTCCACAGCAGTGCTTTCTTCATTGTTATAGGTGTCAAACCTGAACAAAAGCCAAATATAAGGATAGTGAATTTTAGGCATAATGTGCATCTAATCACATATTAGCAATTTATAACAAATGTAAAGATGCAAACTTTGTAAGTGAATAGTAAATAAAACTCATTGTCAGAACCAAGAAGAAAGCAGTTTAATCCAAAACTCAGTGCAAATGTAAAGATGCAAACTTTGTAAGCAATTTATAACAAAGATGCAAACTTTGGTTTTGCTATCTTTTTGGAAATTATGCAATGTACCCAAACCAAGTTCTCATCACCTATATTAATCTCTTTGGTTTTCACGTTTGACTACAAAATCAAGAAAAAACTTAATTAGCACAGTAACTCACTTGACCCGATACATAGAAGTGGTTTTAATGAGAATGAGTTCACATACATTTAGCCACATGATGCAAAATTCAACTTCAATTTCAGATTCTAGACACATGGCACAAAATTAGAGTTCTAATTTGGAATTCAATTTCACACTCTCTCTGCTTCACCTATTATTTTATATATAGATTTGAAACAATGAGAGAAATTTGGGTAATTTTGTAATTTTATTACTCAAGCCAGTTCCCCCAATTTTCTCTCCATTTTGAAAAGGAAAAAAATGATGGACCTGAGTGAAAATTTCCCGCACACCCCATTATATTCTCTATCTATACAAAGACAAAAATTCATCCCTTTTTTCATCCTCTCCTTTTTCATGATCACCCCAACCAAACACAATATAAGTGCTATTGGTATTAAGTTGTTTGCCAACTTGTTTGAGTTTCTTTTTTTTTATATAATATTCAAACTACTAACTTTTGAATTTAAAAAAAATTATAATTCAAATGATTTTTTATTTAGCATTTTTGTTATTTTCTATTTAGGATTCAAAGTTTAAAAGATTGAAACTTTGAAATTCATTCACTATGAAGGATAGTGGATTCAAGAATGAAATTCATTTAAATTTAAACACTAAATTGACAGAAAATTATTTTTGGGGCAACCAAAACCAATTTCATTCACTATGAAGGATATCAAAATACGCAACAGCATTTCAATAATGCAGAGATATAGCTGAGATTACCATGATTAATTTGATCATTGATACAGGGAAAAGTGTCCTCTACCTAGACTTTTTCTTCTTCACCATGCTTAGCACAATTAATAGTTGGGGAACTAGATTGATACAATCATTAATTGGTTAGGGATTAAATTTAACCATACCTTATAATTGCATGACTATATTAATAATTTAACCAAACTTATATATCATGGTAATATTTAGTCATAATAGATGCAAAGTTTAATATTAAGCCAAATTCCAATATGTTTAACTCTTTTATTAACTAGACTAAAAACATGAAAAATGAAAAAAATGAGTGGGGGCCAATTTGGACCCATATTGGTCGTCTAATTTTAGTCACAATTCAGCAGCATGCATGAACAAAAGTCTTACATGAGCCCCAAAAAAATTATTTCAAAACGCGTTGACAGTATATAAATTCTTTACCGTCAAAAAAAAGAAGCACAAAAGTTTGGAAGAGAGAGCTAAGACCAGTTTGATAGGGACATAAAAAGACCAGTTTTCTTATTATTATGAGTTGAAAAGATTGAGATCGTCGCTTATGATTGGATTATTTTAGAGTCGAAAGTGAGAGCAAAGATTTGTTAAGAATATTATTTTACGTTTAGTTGCGTGACGTAAAGTAATTAATGGCGGCACGCATATATAAATCGATGAAGTTGAAGATGAAGACGAAGAAGATGATCTTTCTCCGCGTTCTGGTGCTGACGTTTTAATTTTATGCTTACGTTTGAGGTGACGCATAGGTGATTTAGAAGAAGAAACTTCGATTGAGGTTCATTTTACTTTTACATCTTTGATTTGAATCTGATTGTGATACCCTCACTTGCATGCGTTGACCATTTTCTACTCTCTTTTTTTTTTTTTTTTTTGGCTGAGAAATTAACCACTCTCTACTCTCTATTCCTTTCCGATATGACATGGAGAGTTGTGTCGCCTCTTCTATGCTCTAGAGGTTAACCAAAGTACTAATAATAGTACACTACGTACGTACATGGATCATGAATGGTGACACTAATTCTCAAAAAAATAAAAAGAATGGTGACACTGGACACCTCTAGTTTCATCGATTATTCATACTAATATGTAATTTGTGTATATTCATAAGTACAATTGAAAAAAAAATCACAATTATATAGTTTAAATTATATTTTTTTAATATTAAAATTATACATAATATTAACTTATATATTTTTTAAACTATAAAATTTTAAAATACATAATGGTATCTTATTATTCATATATATATATATATATATGATTTATAATTTAATTAGATTTTGACTCTTTGATTTTGTACTCAATAATTAATTTGTTATAAAAATTAAAAAATTAGATGAACATGTGGCGCAAAATTGGACTCAAATTGAAATCTAATTTAGAATCTAATTAGATTTGGACTTTTCGATTTTTACACTCAATAATTCACTTGACAAAAAAATTAAAAATTAACATTAGTTGGAACACATGGTGCACAATTGGACTCCATTTGAAATTCAATTTGGTTTCTAATTTGATTTTCTTTTAACTTCGGCTTTTAATATATATATATATATATATTTTTTAATCATCAGTTATTCATATTATGTGAGTAAGATGTGAAAAATGTTAATAGTTTGTTGGTACCCATAGCAAGACTAGTCATGAATTCAAGTCCCTTTGGCAAAGTGAACGGTTTGAACCTTTTGACTTGATATTGGACCCTGTTCACATATTTTTGCAGTTCTTCATTTAACGTGTACGTACATGGGCGTGTAACATTTTTGCCCTTTTCATTAGCTTCACAAATATTTTAAACAAAAGTAATATTGTTACAATTACAAACTATTTTACAATATTTTTACAAATTATTGGTGTGGTAAATTTTTACTGGTTATTATCTATACCCACCACTAACATTACATTTTTACTTATCAACAATCACTCATTATGTCAACAATTTGTAAAAAAAAGTTCGTGAATTAAGCATTTTCCTTTAAACAATAAACAATGCTATAAACATAGTTTTCATAACCGAACCGGATCGGGAGGTCGGACCGTGAAAATCGGGAACCGGGATAAAAACCAGTTTTTAAAGAATAAAGAACCGGATTTTTTGTTAATTCCGTGAACCGCTAAACTAGGGTTGGACCGTACGAACCAGTGAGAACCGTGCGGTCCAACCCTTTAGCAATTTTTTTTTTTTACAATTTTATTCTACTTAATTAAATTATCCATCTCTTACAAGGAATAAAAAAAAATTATAATTAAAATTCTTCAAAGATATTCAACTTTACTTCAAAAATTAATCATAAATTTTAATGTTTTCATAGTTATTATTTTATTTTATTAACTTTCTTATTTAATTATTAAATATATGATTGAAAATCATTAAATTTCTCTCACATATATAGATATATTGTCAATTTTGCTAGTTTTATAAATTTAATATCTATATTTAGGCTTTAATTAATTATTTAATTAATTATGACATCATCACGGTTCGACCTCGGTTCGACCTCAAAAACCTTGAACCTCTCCCTTTAACGGTTCAATGAACGGTCCGGGTCTGAAAACCTTGGCTATAAAGACCGATTTTGTGCAATTTACAAACCCTAGGCAAGTTACTAAAAACCATAGAAATGAAGAACAACATCATGATGGAAAAAGGTAATGGTATTATTTGATCAAACTAATTGCCGAATAATTAATTGTTCTTTTGATTCTTTTCCTACCATGCCTATGGGAATCGAACGTCTCTGCCATACCCCATACAATAACACTATTGATACAACTTTTTTAACAACTCTTTTGACAAATTGAGATTTGTAATTATAAATTGTGAACAATTATTTTCAGATTTCTCATCATTACCATTGTCACAATAAGCTTAAGGACACAAAAATTTTCATTATTTTTCTTTTTAAAATTGTTAACGTGATTTGTTGTAATTGTTTGCATAATAAAATTGTTAACGTGATTTGTTGTGAGTGTTTACATAATAAAAATTATGGTTTTAAAAACCGAACCGGTCAAAGAACTATTTTTTTTTAAATTTCCGGTTCAACCCCGGTTTTTGACCGATTTTCCGGTTGTTGACCAGTTATTGACCGGTTTTGAAGCTTTTAACCAGACCGGATTGGCTTCCAGTTCCGGTTGAACCGGTCGGACTGGCCGGTCCGGTCCGATTTTTAAAACAAAGATAAAAATAGTACTATGAATAATGAGTCAATAAAAAATTGATGTAACACCAATCATAATTTACTATTAAAAACATTATAAAAAATTCTGAAAATAGATATGTTTAACAGTAGTCAACATATTATGAGAAAGAGATAGTGTGCCAAAGATTTGACTTGCACTATTGCCCATGGCACATTCCTTAAAGTCTAATAAAAAGTTTTGACTAATTAATGTGGAAGAATATAGGCAAAAGTAAATAAAGTGAATTAACTTTTTTTTTAAAAGCAAAAAAGAGAAGAAATTTTTTTTTGCACGAGACAAGGGGTCATGCACCCCTAAAATTTTTCCCTCGATATCAAAAATTGGTCCCAAAAAAAATTTAAAATAGTCATTTAGCAATTTCTTGTGCCGGTGTCTCCTACCAAAAATAATCTCATTTAATTGGGCTCCTGTTTGGCCAGCAGAATAGAAATTTTAAAAATAAATAAACAAGGAAGACGGAAAATATTTTAACTCTCTACCATGTGTGTTTGACACAAACAATGAAATAATGGAATGATAGAAATTAAATTGTTATTGTGCCATTATAATGGTTTGAAACAATGGGAGTAATTTGAGTAATTTTGTAATTTCATTGCTCAAGTCAGTTTCCCTAATTTTCTCACCTTTTTGGAAAGGAAAAAAATAATTGATCTGAGTGAAAATTTTCCGCACACCCCATTATTTTTTCTGTCTATTTTTACTCTCAAAAAAGATAGAAATTTATCCTTTATTTCATCCTCTCCTTTTTCACCCCAACCAAACACAATATAAGTGCTATTGGTATTAAGTTGTTTGTCAACTTGTTTGACTTTCTTTTTTTAATATTCAAAGTACTAACTTTTGAAATTGAAAAAAAAAAAAAAAAAAAAAAACAAATGATTGTTTATTTAGCAATTTATATATATATATATATATATATATATTTAGGATTCAAAGTTTAAAAGATTGGGCCCATTTGTTACTATTGTTTAAACAACAATTTTCAGTGTTTAAACAACATTAATTAGACCTATTTTTACATATTTTTCACCCACACGTATTTCCAAAAATACAAATAACGTTATTAGAAATTTCTTACCAAACGAGCTCTGAAACTTTGAAATTTGTGTGTAAAATGTGTTGGAAAATATAGCTAAATAAACAAGTTTTGATTCAACAATACAAACCCTAAAAAAAATTAGCAATGACAAAAATAAATAGATAGTGTGGGGCCAAATAGTTTATGGGTCCGGCCCGCTCGCTTATAGGGAGTCCACAGGCCCCAAACTAAGAGAGGCCAGGGCCCAAGCCCAAAAATAGCGAGCTCAAAGTGGCCCAAAGATATGTCCGAGGACCGCTCAGTCCTCGGAAGGCCCAAAATCCCATTGACGAAAGTGGAATAAAAGCGAACTAAAAAGATCAGAAAATATCTTGAGGTAAATTGTCCTTAATACCCCTCATTGACATGACACTACACCTAACAGATCCGGATTCTTAGGCTTTATTAACCATGCTCAACAATGCTGGGATGGGATTGACGGGACAGATATCAGTCTTGGAAAAACTGACCCTACACGTGGACGAGGGACAACGAACGTAGGCTAGTATAAAAGAGAACGTAAGGTGACAAAGTAAGGGATCCCATCTTGCTTCCTGGGAAAAATCTCCAAGAATGAGGATGCCCGGATAAAATACGTGCTCCACCACGGAAAACCCATCGACAGGTAACCGGAAAGGAACATTAGTGCTCCTCGGACATGATCCGAGGAGTCCAATTCCTCGGTTTATATGGTTATTGGTCCTGAATATCCAGATGAAAGCCTTTTCTAGTCAAGGATTCTCTAAGGTCCGGCCTATATGGACGCCCCATGACCCAACGCTAGCCTTTCAAGCCCACTCTCTACAAATTTTATTGTGAGGGATCCATCACGCGCGAGCCCAACGTCATCGCTGGGCCGCTTGAGAATCGTGTCCCTACAGATAGAGTTAGAAATATCTCACAAACTATAGAATTACGCAAAATGTGTTGTCTTTAAAGGTTAATTCGTGCCACCCGGAGTAGAACTTGGTGTGAATGACTCTCTTGGCCGAACAATCCCCCAAGATTAGACTATAATGATTTCTTCAAATTGATCACACACTAAAACAAGAAGAACTAGGAACAACTTTAATTGCCTTTCCTTAAAACTAAAAACTTAGAAACTGAAATTTTGTGGAGATGAGCAGAAAATTTAGAGCTGAACAGAGGAGGGAGAGTGGCGGCAGCAAGGCAAAAAAAAAATACTGAAGAGAAAGAAGTGAAAACAGGGTTTAATATATATCAACTTAGGAAGACAAGTGGGCTACCTAAATAGACTAGGCCTCTAATGGTTACCGTGTAGATTTGATGCCCAACAGGGTGCTCATATACTCACCAACGGCTACATCAAAGCCAAATTTGGGTTAAAAGAAAGAAAGGGAAAAGGTGAGACCCATGAATGATATAACAAACCTAAGTCTAAGCCCAAGCCAACACCAAGCCATGGTGTTCCAACTTACCACTTAAGATGTACAAAGTCTTATAAACTTATAACAATGTTTATTCCTTATCAATGTGGGACACAAAGCAAAGGCTAAGTGTTTGAAACACACCTACTCCAACAAAATGTGAGACACATGACATTCATATGTGTGGTTTAAGAAAAAATTACTTTATATCTTTTATTTTATTTGTACCACGTTAATGCTAAAGAGTTATAGCTCTGAATTTTTATATATTAATTTAATTTTGAATCTTACTATATTTCTTGAATATAAATTTCTTTTATTCATATTTTGAATTTGTTATCTCAAAAATAAAATATTGGGTATTGCACTTGAAGTGAGATGTGGCGGGTCGTGCTTTTATTATATAGAATAGAGAAAGTTGGCCTTTAAAAATTTGATTTTTTTGGGCCTACTATCCATTTATTTTATTTCATTTTTGTGAAATAAGAGTTGAAATTGATTTTTTTTAGATGAAGATGAAATTAATTTAAGTTAATTAGATATTTTTATACTTTTTTCAAAAAATCATAATTTATTCTCCATTGCTCACATTAACTAGATTCTTAAAAACTTAAATGGATAGTGGATTCAAGAATGAAATTCATTTAAATTTAAAATTTGAAACACTAAATTGACAGAATATTTTTTTTTTGGGGTAGAGTGTCCTCTACCTAGACTTTTTCTTCTTCACCATGCTTAGCACAATTAATAGTTGGGGAACTAGATTGATACAATCATTAATTACTTAGGGATTAAATTTAACCATACCTTATAATTGAATGACTAGATTAATAATTTAACCAAACTAATATATCATGGTAATATTTAGTCATAATAGATGCAAAGTTTAATATAAGCCAAATTCCAATATGTTTAACTCTTTTATTAACTAGACTAAAAACATGAAAAATGAAAAAAATGAGTGGGGGCCAATTTGGTCGTCTAATTTTAGTCACAATTCAGCAGCATGCATGAATAACAGTCTTACATGAGCCCAAAAAAAAATATTTCAAAACGCGTTGACTGTACATAAATTCTTTACCGTAAAAAAAAAGAAGCACAAAAGTTTGGCAGAGAGAACTAAGACCAGTTTGATAGGGACATAAAAAGACCAGTTTTCTTATTATTATGAGTTGAAAAGATTGAGATCGTCGCTTATGATTGGATTATTTTAGATTTGAAAGAGAGAGCTAAGATTTGTTTGAATATCATTTTACTTGTTGACGCAAATTTGCAAACCTCATGCGTGACATAAGTAATGGCGGCACCCATAAGAGTAAATCTAGACTCACAAATTTCTTCACAACTTTGCTACATGACAATTGGTGAGTGGTGGAAATAAAATAGTGAGTCTATGATTTTACCATTCATGAGTAACTGCGTAGCAAAGTTGTAATAAAATTGTGGAAAAGTTTGTGTCACTAGAGGTAAGTAATGGTGGCACCCAAGTTTAGTGTCACAAACTTTTTTACACTTTTGTAACTCGTGGGTGGTAAAATTAAAATAATGGATCCATGATTTTGTCATTAATGAGTTGTCGCATAGCAAAATTATAATAAAATTGTAGAAAAATTTGTGTCATTTTATATATGTGATTGTGTATATATATATATATATATATATATATATATAGATAGATAGAGGGCATTTGGATTCAATTTAATCCTACGTCTACGTTTTGCAACACGTTTTTAGTCTCCTCTTTTTTTTCGTGCATGAATAGTGATTTTACTATTTAGGAGACAATTTTTACTGTTTACACATTATTTCGTCATTGTTCACGTACTGTTTATCACTATAGTAGCACTGTTTATACATTAAAAATATTAAAAATGAACCCTACGATACTATTTATACATTTAAAAATTATTTTACTACAGTGTTTTCAATTTTCAATTTTCAGTTTCAACAATAATAAGTTTAACTCAAACGGACCAATTGATGATAATGATTATCTTTATCCGCGTTCTGGCGCTGACGTTATGAGAGGGTGACGCAACGTTTTTGATGCTTACGTTTGAGGTGACGCATAGGTGCAGGACCAGGGGAATTAGATTTAGAAGAAGAAACCACGATTGAGGTTCCTTTTACCTTTACATCTTGATTTGAATCTGATTGTGATACCCTCACTTGCACGTGTTGACCATTTACTATTCTATACTGTCCACTCTCTACTTCTTTGAGATGTGATATGGAGAGTTGTGTTGCCTCTTCTATGCTCCAAGGTTAACCAAAGTACTAGTAATAGTACACTACGTACATACATGGCTCGTGAACGGGGACCCTGGACATAGTTTCATCAATTACTCATGTTAGTATGTAATCTGTGTATATTAACTGGTACAATAAAAAAAAAATTATAATTATATGGTTTAAATTATATTTATTTTAATATTAAAATTATACATTGATATTAACTTACGCATTTTTTAAATCATAATTTTTTAAAATTTTTAATGGTTTTTCATTATTCATATATATATATATGAATTAGAATTTAATTTGATTTTGACTTTTTAATTTTTATACTTAATAATTTACTTGCCACAAAAATTAAAAGATTAGATGGATATGTGGCGTAAAATTAGACTCTAATTGAAACCTAATTAAATCTGGACTCTTCGATTTTTACACTCAATAATTCACTTAGCACAAAAATTAAAAATTAGTTAAAATACATGGTGCACAATTAAACTCTAATTGAAATTCAATTTATATTCTAATTTGATTTATATATATATATATATATATATATAATCATCAATTATTTGTATTATGTGAGTAAGATGTGAAAAATGTTAATAGTTTGTTGGTACCCATAGCAAGGCTAGTCAAAAATTCAAGTCCCCTTGGCAAAGTGAACGATTTGAACCTTTTGACTTGAAATTATTACCGCATGGAATTGAGTAAAAGGGGACTCAATCAAGAGTAAAGACTACTTTGAATTCCTTTTTGTGTTGGGATTTTATTTTTGTTCCCACGTATGTAAAATTTCTAGCTCATACAAAAAAAAGTAAGGCCTAACTTTTTGCTTATATTGGACCAATATCACATATTTTTGCAATTCTTCATTTAATGTGTATATGGACGTGTCACTTTTTTCCCCTTTTCATTAGCTTCCGAATATTTTAAAACAATAGTAATAGTAATATTGTTATAGTTACAGACTATTTTATAATATTTTTACAAATTATTGACATAGTAAATTTTTATTGGTTTTTATTCAGGCTCATCACTAACATTATATTTTTACTTATCAATAATCACTCATCATGTTAGCAATTTGTAAAAAAAGTTTGTAACTTAAGCATTTTCTTTTAAACAATAAACAACACTATAAAGATCGATTTTGTGCAATTTACAAACCCTAGACAAGTTACTAAAAACCATAGAAATGAAGGACAACAATCATGATGGTTAAAGGTAATGGTATTATTTGATCAAACTAAATGCTGAATAATTAGTTATTCTTTTGACTCTTTTTCTACCATGCCTACGGGAATTGAACCTCTGTCATACAATAACACTATTGATACAAATTTTTTAACAACTTTTTTGACAAATCGAGGTGTTTAACTATAAATTTTGAACACTTATTTTCACATTTGCTCATCATTATCATTGTTGCAATAGGCTCAAGAACACAAAAAGAATCATTATTTTTCTTTTTAAAAATGTTAACGTGATTTGTTGTGATTGTCTGCATAATAAAATTGTTAATGTGATTTGTTGTGAGTGTTTACATAATAAAAATAGTACTATGAATAATGAGTCAATAAAAAATTGACATTACACCAATCATAATTTACTGTTAAAAACATTATAAAAATTGTGAAAATAAATAAGTTTAGCAAGTCAACATATTATGAAAAAGAGATAAAGTGCCTAAGATTTGAATGGCACTATTGCCTATGTCACATTCCTAAAGTGTAATAGAAAGTTTTGACTAATTAATGTGGAAGAATATAGGCAAAAGTAACGTAAAAGTGAATTAAAAAAATTAAAGCAAAAAAAAAAAAAAAAAAAAAAAATTTTTTGCACAGAACAAGGGGTCATGTCCAAGAAGTTATCTTATACGCCCAGCGTATGCAACTTATGTGAGACTGACATGTGGGTCCTACAACATGTCAGCCTCACATGAGTTGTATACAGTCTGACATGTACAAGATTTTTTCGTCATGCACCTCTAAAATTTTTCCATCCATATCAAAAATTGGTCCAAAAAAATTAAAATAGTCATCTAGCAATTTCTTGTGCTGGCTTCTCCTACAAAAAAAAAAAAAAAAAAAAAAAAAAAAAAATCTCATTTAATTGGGCTCATGTTTAGCTAGCAGAATGGAAAATTTTAAAAGTAAATAAACAAGGAAGATGGAAAAGATTTTAACTCTCTCCCATGTGTGTTTGATACAAAGGATGAAAGATTGGAATGATAGAATCTAAATTGCTATTGTGCTACTATTATAGTTTGAAACAATGGGAGTAATTTGGATAATTTTGTAATTTTATTGCTCAAGTCAGTTCCCCCAATTTTCTCTCTATTTTGGAAAGGAAAAAAAATGATGGACTTGAGTGAAAATTTTCTGCACACCCCATTATCTTTTTAGTCTATTTTTACTCCCAACAAAGATAGAAATTCATCCCTCTTTTTTATCCTCTCCTTTTTACCCTAACCAAACACAATATAAGTGCTATTGGTATTAAGTTGTTTGTCAACTTGTTTGAGTTTCTTTTTTTAATATTCAAATTACTAACTTCTGAATTTAAAAAAAAAAAAAACTAATTCAAATGTTTTTTTATTTAGCATTTTTGTTCTTTTCTATTTAGGATTAAAAGTTTAAAAGATTGAGTGCCCATTTGTTTGCAGTTTCCTCTTGCAAAAAGCACTTTTTGAGACCAAACAAATAATATAAGCGTTTGGTGAAGTTTCAAAATGCAACTTTTTCAAAACACAGCTTTTGACATGTGAAGGGGAATGCGCGTTCTCAAAAAGTAGCTCTTCAAAGCCTTTTCCAAAAGCCCATGCGCATTCATAAATATTACTGTTGGACTCTATGTTCAGTTACCAAATTGTCCTTCACATTTTATTGAAAACCCAATTCAATAAAAAATTTCCAAATCCAAACACAAAAAAATCTATAACCAATTCCCAAATCAGCTAAGGAAAAAAAAAAAAGAGTCAATCCCTTGTAGTAATAGTTTGAACTCCGTCTCTATAGGCGATTATACAAACCAAAGTAGCGACTAATGAAGCTGGAATCATCAGTCAGAATGTTCGTCCATAGCCAACAAGTTCCTGTAAAGGCAAATGAAGAATGGAAGAAGTGTGGGTCATTGGTGTGGTGCTTGTCATAAAGCCTTCGATGGTAAAGTCAAAATGGCTAAAAATGAAAAGAAAGTTCAGTACTAGAATATGGGAGTCTATTAGCTACAGTTTCAGTACCTCCTCAGGTCTTGGGGTGTTGGTATATATATACGCGCTTGTTTCTTCCTTCTAGTCGTTGGTGGTGCTTTAATGGTGGTTTCAATGTGGTATCTGTAACGCTCTTGTGGGGTGTTAATGATAAGATCTTTGTCTCTCCAACAGTACGGAGACTCATTATTGTCATGTAACACTTTGTCATTAATTGTGGGTGAATGACCTCATCTTCGCCTGGCAGGCACCATGGGATGGACGAATATTGATGTTGCTCTCGTCCACAGTCTTTTCTATGGATGAGGATATAATTGAGACTATCAGCGACGACGAAGTCGAAGCCAACGGAAGAGAGATTGTGAGACAAGAGCAGAGGCATGTCATCGTTAAACTCCATCGTTAATGATAAGATCTTTGTCTCTCCAACAGTACGGAGACTTATTATTGTCATGTAACACTTTGTCATTGATTGTGGGTGAATGACCTCATCTTCGCCTGGCAGGCACCATGGGATGGACGAATATTGATGTTGCTCTCGTCCATAGTCTTTTCTATGGATGAGGATATAATTGAGACTATCAGCGACGACGAAGTCGAAGCCAACGGAAGAGAGATTGTGAGACAAGAGCAGAGGCATGTCATCGTTAAACTCCATCCCTACACCGCAGAAGTGGGATTCCTTGTCCCCTGACCTTTCACCTAGCGACATTTTCTTTGGGTTTGCCAAGATCTCTCTATTTTTCATTTTGATCTTTCTCAGTTCTCACTCTCTCCCCTTTGATGAAGTAATAGTTTAGAGGATGTGAAACAGAGTTAGAGAGAGAGAGAGAGAGAGAGGTGTTGAAACTTGAAAGAAGACAAAATGTGAAGAAGTGTGTGGAGGAAAATAGAGACAAGGGAGAAATAAAGAAGACAAAAGGTGAAGAAGATATGGTTGAGAAAAAAAGGTTTTGTGTTGGTTATACATGTGGTCTGGGGCACAAGATGAACAACTTTTTTTTTTTAAAGTAAACTTATGAAAAAAAATTATATTAGAGAAATGCTATCTTTAAAATATTTGTACAACAAATTTCAATTAACAATAAATTATTATTATTATTATTATTATTAAGTAATTTTTTTCTAAGTAAGTATTATTAAGTAGTTGGTTTAATTATGAAATAAACTATTTTATATGTACATTGTCCTTTTTGGTAATTTATAATTCAAAACATCACTTTTATAAGTACTAGCTAAACACTCAGTTTTTTCAAAAAGCACTTTTTAATAGTTTTTACCAAATACTTAGCTTTTTTTAAACTCTCATTTTTTCAAAAAGTCTAATTTCAAAAAGTTGAACCAAACTCACCCTAAAACTTTAAAATTTGTGTGTAGAATGTGAGACACATGACATTTAAGAGAAAAATACTTTACATATTTTCTTTTGTTTTACGATGTTAATACAGAAAAGTAATTACTTTGAATTTTTATATATTAATTTAATTTTGAATCTTATTATATTTCTTGAATATAAATTTCTTTTTATTCATTATTTTGAATTTGTTATCTCAAAAATAAAATATTAGGTTATAGTACTTGAAGTGAGATGTGGCGGGTCGTGCTTTTATTATTATCATATAGAATAGAGAAAGTTGGCCTTTAAAAAATTTGAAGGGCAATATTTAATTGAGACTTTTCAAAATTGTGCACGAGAAATATAAGACGCACATGGGTTCAAACTTCGAAACAACAATTAAGATAGTCACACTCGGACCCCGCGTTAGCTAAGTACTCCTCTCACTCTAGAGCCCACCACGTGTACACTCTTCGTCTTACACTTTTGCGGCTTTCTTAATCAAAGCTAACGCGCATATAGGAGTGTTGACTCCTTCAGAAAACAGCTTAGAAAACACACGCCACTACCTATATATATATATACTACTCCACACAAAAACTTCCTCAGCAAAAATCGAACTCATTCCTCTTCACTCTTCAGCAAAATCCCAACTTTGTCTACTACTACTTGTCGAAAAACTCAAACTCGAACTCGAACTCGAACTCAAAGCCAATTCAGAAACACATGGTGAAGCAGAACATTGAGAAGCCGACAAAGACAGCAACGATCGAGGAACAGCGAAGTGTGTCGAATTCTAAGTTCAAAGGTGTTCGGAAGCGAAAGTGGGGGAAGTACGTGTCGGAAATTCGTCTGCCCAACAGTCGGGAGAGGATTTGGTTGGGTTCCTACGATTCTGCAGAGAAGGCGGCGCGTGCTTTCGACGCGGCCCTCTTCTGCTTGCGTGGCCGCGCTGCCAAGTTCAATTTTCCTAATAACCCACCTGAAATCCCCGGCGGAAGGTCTCTCAAGGCGGCGGAAATTCAAGCCGCGGCGGCCAAGTTCGCCAATTCGGAGTCGGATCCTCCCAAAAGTGAGAGCAATTCGGGTCGTCACTTGGAGATGATGAATAATAATAACAATTCGTCTTCTTCATTTGCACCGTCTCCCTCGGTGTCGGAAGCGACGGTGGAGACTGTTCAGATAGACAGTGATTCGATTTCGACCAACATTTTAGATGGGTCGTTCTTCGATTTGGATTTAGATTTGGATTTTTTAAAGACGATGGGCTTGAGTAATTACGGGTCGGATTATGGGATATTTCCGGGCTTTGATGATCTTACAAACGGGTTATTTTCACAGCCCTTGCCTAATGTGGATTATGGAGAAGAAAATCTTGATGGGATTGTTTCTCAGGAATCATATAATTCATTCCTGTGGAATTTCTAGAGGATCGCTCTCGGGTGGTTCAGTGACCCGGACAGTTTTAGTTCCCGGAGTTACTGAAGCTAATTTTCTACCCGGATGTTGAATTTGTATATGGATGGACCAATTTTAGCACGGCCATCCTGGTAATATTTTTTTTGCTACTACAAATTCTTTTGAGTCTGATCTAGATAATTCTTTTTGAAGATAATTCATCTTCATCTGATCTAGATAATTCAATTGTGAACTAGAATGTAAAGTGTGTCATAGATTGATGTAATTTTTGTCACTCATTCAAATGAATGCAAATAGTATTTCAATCATTTTTAACATTTACAATGCTCGTGAGATTGGGACCCGGGTTCAAAAAGGACCAACATTTTAAGCACGTTTAATGCATTGGCTCACTGATTCTCTTCTCTATTTTGCACATGATCTTACAAAGCTTATCGTCAGATAAAGCAATTTATCTGCCGATAAGCTTTGTAAGATCTGGGCCCAAAGATTTGAATTCAAAGATCTTGCACGCGCTGCCTTCCCAACTACCCAAAGATAAAACTTATGCCACAATTGCTCAAGTCTTTTGAGCTGATAAACTTTGAAGTTTTGCCATTTCTGTTTAAGATTAGCTTATTTTGTTGAAACTGAAAACTTTTTATTGAAAGTGTTGTAGATAAAGGTACAGTGAAACCCATGAATAATACCAAAAAATGCTAGTAAAGTAAGCTAGTTTTTTAAGTTGGAGCCAAACACACAAGAAGACGTTCATAATACAAATCTCATATTCTCCAACTATTTAATTATCAAGCATATAAAATATTTTGTCACTAAGGCTGTGTTTGAATTGGGTGAAAACCGTTTCCAGAAATCATTTTCCGTAAAACCCACGTGTTTGGCTGTCACGGAAAATGACTTCCGATTGACCAATATTTTCACCTTTGACCCGGAAATGATTTTCTCCCCTCATTTTCACTTCAAATCATTTCCGGAAAAAGAGAGAGAGAGAGAGAGAGAGAGAGAGAGAGAGAGAAGAGAGAGCCCAGATCAAAGAGAGAGAGCCCAGATCGTGCCGCGCTGACGAGCGGCGCGATTGTCGATCGCACCGCTCGTCCAACGCTCGTCGGACGAGCGTTTTGTTTCTCTTGCCGGATTTGATGCATTTTCTGTAAAAATGTTTGAATGAACCAAACACCAAAATTAATTTTCCGTAAAATGAATTTTGTGACAGCCAAATACATGAATGCGTTTTCCTTTCCGGAAAATGAAATATTTTCCGGAAATGCTTTTACGCAAACCAAACACAACCTAAATATAATGAACACGCTTGTGTATCTTACAAGAGTTCCCTGTCCGCACAATTTGGTATTGTTTTCAATGCAACACTCCAAAAATTAAGGAAACAACCAAAAAAGGTTTGTCCTTTGCTTATGCACAATAGTTTAGCTGTCAAGTGTCAACTGCTTGTGAATATCACTGACATCACTCTTATCATTTTAAGAGGTTCTTGGCTACAATATCTAGAGAGTTAATTTGAACCACAATTATATTACCACTTGTGACCATGTTATGATAAAAGTTGTTTTAACGAGATATTTGTTGTCACTAAATCATAACACAGCTGATTTTAAAAATTAAAAAAAAAAAAAAAATACAACAATCATTTGTAGAAAAACTTGTGTTTTTGGTGTCACCAAAATTTTCCTATCAAGGCATGAAATGTCGCCATATAGCCACTCAAAGTCGCCACTACAAATATGCTCATCATTGTAAATTAAGTCATCCTATTATGAGGAAGCTCAATGGCAAGTGAGTCAAAGAACCACGAACGAGTGTGGTGTGCTGATTGTAAAACAGCGGATTCTTATCTATTGGTTTTGGTATGGATGGTGATGTTACATCTTGTTATAAAAGCGGAAGATTTAATACCAATTTGTTGAGAATAACAGAAACGTAAATATCTATTTGTTGTGTATGTATCTAAATAACATTGGGTTTATACAAAATAGAAATAGAAAGATAAAAGAAACAATCACATGGAGAATACAAAGATTTAGGTGGTTTGACTTTTGGCCTACGTCCATAGGCAGCGTTGAGGAAAAAGTTTCACTAATAAAAGAAAAAGATTATAAAGGTAGTACCAAAACACTCTCACAAAACCCAAACCCCAAATACACCCAAAGAGCTCTTAATCACCAAAAGCATGTGACTAAAAAAAACCTGAAATTTTCTAGAACAAAGTCACGCCTTAGAACTCTATACAAGATGCGGCTCTAGAACAAAGTCACACCTTAGAACTCTATACAATATGCGGCTCTTAACAAATAACAAATTCCACATATATATACTGTTGCTTGTGTATTAGGGTTGTTGCAAGATACCACTATGTTGGCTAATTAATGTTGAGCTGTAGTGTACAATAATAGATTCCAAGTTGGACTTGGATTTCCTAAGTCGGCAAAGTAAACCAACAAGGACTTGGTTTACAAATCCTTCCAAGACAAGGACTATGCACTCCCACATGCACCATTCAAGCCACCAATCATAACACATCCAAATTAGGTATGGCTTACTTCTAGTAAAAATTTTACAAGATATCTCATTTTGTCTTAAACATAAGCCGTCACACCGCCCACTAATAAACCAATGGTGAAGATTAAAATCCAATGCCACCTCATTAAATTTCAAGCAAAAACTAACAAAGCCCACCCACAAGACTAATGCAGCTTCTAACGTATGCTACTACTGTGAATGTTAACATTTAAATTTTAACCAACGCATCATTGTCTTCACAGCACAACAATATCATCCTCTTTGTAGCACATCAGTGAATCGAAGAATGCTACTAGCATGGGTTTCTTAATCTTCAACCACATTATCTTTGTAGCAGGCCAAGAAAGCACTGACGCAGCTACAGGGGTGCCACACTGGAGTCCAATGCGGGATGCGGTGGGTGACACCATTGCCCGTGCGTAGGTGCGACGTCACTACTTTTTTTTTTTTTGGTTTTTGTTTTCAGATTCACGCCAAATTAAGTCGAATCAGTTCATATTGGCCGGCCGAAACCAACCGATTCAAGCTGTATCGGCCAATTAAGTCCGATATTGGCCGGTTCAGGCCCATGGGGCTTTATTTCCCTCTTTACAACAGTAAACTTTCTTGAAGTCACCACGCCATCTTTTTTTCTTTTATTGCACCATCCTTTATGAATACTAAATCCAGAATTTCCTCCACACTCATTATAGAAGCCATATGCCTCTTGTTCAAAACCAAATTCAATGCCAAGTTTTGGAATATAATCAGTACACAATTTTTCATTATCATCATTGTTTTCCCTACCATGTAACTGTTAAATATAAATCAAAATGTACAAGCAACGTGAATTGCCACTAAAAAATGAAAATAATGAATGATGGCAAAACTTTTGTAATCTTATACAATATTTGCCTAAATTCATTAACAATGACAGAAAATCCCACAGATTTAATAATATTTAGCCTAAATTTAATCTTTTAATTAGTTTGACATCTCATAAACATAGGATTGAATAAGAAATCAAAAGTAAAGATGAAAATACCTTCTCTGATACTCTAGTGGTTTGAAAAAAAATTTCTTCTTCTTCTTCACACTTTTTTCTAAAGATTACACCAAATAGTTTTAAAATATGATTTGCCAGGCTGGAAAAAAGAAAAATAAATAAAAAGAGAGGAGAATTGGGGCAGCAAAACATATTTTTCTTATTGCTAGTTTTCTATTTTGGAGCTAAGTTTTAAAATTGAAGAGTTGATAATGTAAAACAAAAAAAAGTAACTTTGGTTTATTAGTGGGTGATGTGGCAACTTTTATTTAAAATAAAAGTAGATATCCTGTTAAATTTTTAGAAAAGGTAAGCCAGAACCCATGCAAATTAAGTTGGGATTGGACTGAATCAGCCATAATTGCAAATATTCATCAAATTGTTTATAAATGTTGCGGTTGATGTGTCTTAAAAAAGATCATGAAATAAGTTTGGCACATTATGTTTAAACACTGAAAATTGTTGTTTGAAATCTCTTACCAAAATTCAGATCCTCTAGATCAAACCAGCCTTGTCCTTCTCCAAAAAAAAAGAAAAAAAGAAAAAGAAAAATAAAACATAGTTTACCCCGTTATAAGATTTAGCAGACCAAATCAGTGTATTTGTTGCAACATAAAATTCAAATATACATCACTAGCGCTCGTACGTGAGCTCACCTAGCCAAGCAAAATTTTATGGATCACGCCATAGCAATTCTTATTACAATTTACAAGAACAGGAAAAGGATAACAAAAAAAGGAAGACCTCCTTCTCTTATCAACGACAGCGTTGATTTCTTCGTTAATTACAAACAGCTTGCACTAGTAGTCTCTTACTGGTTTTGCCACATGCACTTGATCCAAATTTAGCCTCCGAGGCTTCGAAAGAACAATTCGTTTTTCCAACACAGGCCTACATGACAAAATTATTATTAAAAGAAAAAAAAGCTTAAAAGTGATGTATTTTCACTAGCTTCAAATTAGTTTGGAGTTATCTTTCTCCAACCCACTATGTTGTGACTGAAGGGATCATCTATGTATATAGTTTTATTCACATAGTTTTCTAAATGAATCATGTAATTTGTTTAAATAGTATATACATGAATAATCTTATAAACCGTCTGTTATGGTTTAGACAACACCAAAAAGGAGATTGCATTGCACATGGATAAGAGTATAATAAGATAAGGGTGTTGGTTTTCAAGTTGAATTCAAATACAGCTTGTCATCACTAATTGGCTAAACTATCAATTTTTTTTTGGCTGAATACTAAACTATCAATTTATATTTTTAATTTTCTAGTTTACAACACCGTCACATAGTAGTTTGGAGCTAAATTTGGTCCTTTCACATATGTTATTATATCTTTGGTAATTAACAAAGTTTAACTACAAACTTGATTGAATCTTTACGTTACAACTAACAATAAAAATATGACATGTGTCTCTGTCATGTGCATTGTACATAACTTACTAAGCACTTAAGTGATTGTATACAATCATTTTAAATAACTCACGTGCATTGTACATGACAGAACAATGAAACATATGATTGATTGTAGCGTAAACATCTAACCAAGTTTGTAGCAATGCAACACTAAGAATATATATATGTTTAATTGATTACCTTTTGTATAGCAGATAGGCTATTGGCGGCCTCACAAGAACCCTTCTTGAATGATCCGCATGTGCCTTGTGGGTCTCCAAAGCTAGCAAATTGGATTTCAGAAATTGTGTGTCCCGTTTGACATGACATTTCTAACAAGTTACCTTCATATGCACTCCCACATAAAGTTCTAGTCACGACTGTCTGGAAAGACACTGGTAAAGGAGTTCCGCCTATCTCCTCAAACAAAATCAATGTGTTTTTATCATTATCGAGGAATGATCTTGGGATGTGGTACCTAAGACAAATAATAAATATGAAATTATTATCAATTAATGGATTTTACTAACGTATGCTCTTAGGGTACACATTAATAAACTATTTTTAAAAACTTTTTATGTAAAAATGAAAAAGTTACTAACGTTTTGTCTTGTTTTATTGCTTTTTCTTTTCTCCATTAAATATTTCTAAAAATGGATGATTAATATGTGCCTTAAAGACACACATTAAAAACAAAAATGGATTTTTGTTTTGCTATCTCATTGGTAAAGCTAGAGTTTGTAAAAGTTATGTTATATACCATCTTTGAGTAGGATGAGCACAATTTGACATGCAATTGCCCGTGTGATATCGTCCTCGATAATCACATGTTTGGCTACATCCTGTCTTATCGGCAATGTATGCAGGCCAAAAACGCCCAATGCTTTGTCCATTCACCCATGCCTGCCCTTTACCCATGCCTTTCAAGTCCACCACCACAGGGTCTGTGCCCGAAGGTGCCCTGAACTCGGTCTGAACACAACACAATAGATAAAACTTACAAATTAACATGCCACCAATCACCGAAAGACAATTCAAACATTCATTTCCTATTCAAATGCACTCTAAAGCCAATGAGATGGAGTAATAACCTTGTACCACGTCATAGGTACACGCTTTGGAAGTCTATTATTTAGAGTCCAATAGCTGCCAGATGGTGAGTGCACATCATAGAGTCGTCGGTCCTCACCATTCAACCCAACCTTTATTGAAAAAAAAAAAAAGTCAATTAATTAATGTTGACTAATCATAAAAATTAGTAAAAAGCCATGCAGCTCAAAAACCATTCTCTACAAAATGTACCTTGTAAGACCATTGATTTGATGATAAATCTTTTACAACATTTCCCTTTCCAATCAATTGAACTGGGCCTCCAGCGATCCCAGTTGGCGTCAAATCAAAAAATGAACCATAATTCTGCCCATATAAATATGTTAAAACTTGCCCACGTACATATTTATGTTAAAACTTGCCCACGTACATATTTATGTTTTAGCTATTCATATTCATGTCAAAGGTATAATGTGTGAGCTATAGTCTACGAATAGATCAATGAGGAAACTATGTAAATTTATAAACTCGATATCATTTAAAGGAAGGTTGCCTCATTATCTTCATCATATTATGTCAACAACTGAGTTAAAAACATGCCTGCAGACCAACTGTGGCACTGAGGAGACTTATAGTATTAGTCCCAGATTTCAGGGTGACAGGTTGCTCAAATACGAAACGAAAATTGCCTCTAGCTTCCCATTGTGAACCTGACATCGAGATTAAGAATAAAAGATTAAATAAGTATTAATTAAGCAGCAAAAATGTGAACTATCTATCATACAAATTGAAATGCATTGTACCAAATCGGAAGTACCTATCAGCTGTTGATTAACATAGGCATGAAGTACATGGCCTGTTGTGTTCACATGCAATTTTGCATCGGTCCATTGCGTCTCATTATCTATGTCAACACTGTGTCATAAAGATTTAGGAAGTCATTTTTTTTTTCCATGTTCCTCCAAAAAAAAAAAAAAAAAAAAAGGAAGTCATTTTTTTTTTCTCTTTGTGTTATAAATTTTTTTTTAAGTTTCAATCTTGTTTAGGTAAAGCTGTATTTTTGTTTACTTGCCAATGATCTTTAGGTCTAGCATATTCCATTTTTTGATGTTTCAAAGCAGATACAATCTGAATTAAAATCTTACCTAGTCATGTACCACAAGTAATCACTCACATCAACAGTAGCTGCCTTTTGTTCAAGAAGCTTTGTGTCTGTAAAGCTTCCCTTTCCTGAGAGGGTGTCGTTCATGGATTCTGGTACCCAACTCCAAGAGAGTTTTGTAGAATTCTCAGCCCCATCTGATTTCTTTTCCATCAAAGAGGTCTGCGTGTTAACCTGTAGAGAATAACATACATAATTAGAATGGTTACGTACTTGAAAGACTTGTGGGACAAATAGAATTCACTAGACAAAAAGCTAGTCAATCCCTTTCTTTCACCTTTGCAGTGTTGTAAATTTCCTTGTTGCAACCATCAAGAATGCTAACAGACCAAGAAGGCACAAGATACTTGCCATCTTTTTGCAAATCAACATTAGCATCTTCCAGGTTCACATTGCTTAGGAAACAAAATTTTTGCCCAGTAGAATTGCTAACGTACGTAGTTAGCTGATAACAAAATTAATGTATCAATATTACTCCTTTTACTTTGGATATAAAATGATTAGTGAAATGAGTTTCAGTTCAATTCGGTGACCTACATCAGTTCCATTACCAATCTGCTTGGTTGATGGGGAGCTATTTGTGAGAACCTTCTCTCCCGATTTAATAGCTGCATGAAGTTGCTTAAGATGTCCCCACTTGGGCTGATTTAAATTCCCTGAAATTTTTTTAAATGAGCATGAACAGTCTATTGTGCAGACATAGTGATAATTGACTTCAAATCACTATTAATATTCATTTAGTTTTTGAGTTAAAAGTGTCTCAAAGAAAAGATTGACCTTGATGCAAATTAAAAATGCTGTTATAGTTATTTAGTGCTGGAATGAGAAAATTTATCTTTGGTTTATTTGAAATAAAAAATAAGATGGAAAAATATTTTGTTTTATTTGGTTCTTTGATTACCAAATTCATCAAGTGGTGCATGATATTCGTATGATGTTACAATGAATGGCCCTCCTGATGTGCGTCCAAAGTTGGTGCCTCCATGATACTGAAGTGAAGGAAGTAAAAGAATGTGTCAATAAATTGAACTTAAAACTGCTCATTATAGAATCTCAACTGCAAGATACAAAGGTGCGAGAGTTTTGAGTTTGGGTTAACAGAATAATCAACCATGTAATAATTTTGAAAGACCCCTCCAGCTTGGAAAAAGCGTGCTACAGCAAATGCCACGTCTTCAGCTGCTCGATAGGGATCCTTGCTGTTAGAGATATATATTAGACATATTAGCCCAATGTAATAGGCCCAAACCCATTCCTGCTTGTACTAGTAGTCTAGGGTTTAGTCGCCTATATATACTCATGTTAGGGTTCATTGTAACATAGGAGATTATTGTACTACACTCTCATACAATAAAGATGTAGCCCTTAAGGGATTCCTCCGTGGATGTAGGCCGTAAGGCTGAACCACGTAACCCTCGTGTTCTCAGTGTTCCTATTCTATGCTTCCTCTTCCGCATCCACTCTAGCATACACAACATGGTATAACACATCGCGATGCTAATATATTTAACATGGTATCAGAGCAAAACTCCGTTCTTGGCATTAAACAAACATCTCTAGCAAGCAAAGAAGATTCTCACGTGCACACCACCATCAAAAGTCATATGCTTGTCGGCTGGATCTAGACTCCACGGCATCTCGCAGCCGCTATGGCTCTCACTGCTGTGTCCAGATCTTAAACCCAAGCAATCAGTGTCTCTCCCTATAAGATCTGTGCACATCAAGCCTTCGCCTGATGAAACCAACAAGACATACGTGCTCCACGGCATATCGCGACCAAAACCCAGAAACCCGACCTCCAACGGCAGCCGCACGCGCCACCACGCGTGACCAATGGCTCCTAGAACTCTCACACGCGCCGTCGAAGATTCTCGACTCCCAGCTCGGATCTCAGTCACACGCGCCGCCAAGCCAGCCTTGTCGTCCACCGATCCACTTGGCCTGAGAATCTGGTAATCATACGAGCTCTCACGCGCCTCCACGCGCCGCAGTAGCCTCTGGAAAATCTCCCACGCGCCGCCATAGATTCTTGACTTCTAGATCGTCTTCTGGGCGCATGCGCCGCCCTGTCGGCCTCCTCGTCCGCCGATCTACGAAACCTGAAATTACGGGCCTCAACCGAGCTTACACGCGCCTCCACGCACCTCACAAGTTTCCGGCATCTCCTCCACGCGCCGGTGAACTTCACACGCTCCTGCCAGGCGCCGAAAAATTCCTGCTGATGTCATCTGACGTCACCGGATGACGTCATCACTCCACGTCAGCAGCCACGCAAGCACGTCCACGTCAGCCCTAGTCCACGTCATCAGCCACGTCAGCAGTGTCGTCTCGTCAGCACCACGTCACCTAGCTGACCGTTGACTGGACCGACCCGACCCGGACCACCCGGATCTGACCCGTGAGCACTTTGACTGTTGACTTTGACTCTGGACCAGTTGACTTTGACCAATGGCTCCTAGAACTCTCACACGCGCCGTCGAAGATTCTCGACTCCCAGCTCGGATCTCAGTCACATGCGCAAATCCAAGCCTCGCCTGACGAAACCAACACCACAGACTTGTGTCCAAGATTCAGATCCGGGTGGTCCGGGTAGGGTCGGTCCGGGTCAACGACGTGGTATCAGAGCCAAACTCCGTTCTTGGCATTAAACAAACATCTCTAGCAAGCAAAGAAGATTCTCACGTGCACACCACCATCAAAAGTCATATGCTTGTCGGCTGGATCTAGACTCCACGGCATCTCGCAGCCGCTATGGCTCTCACTGCTGTGTCCAGATCTTAAACCCAAGCAATCAGTGTCTCTCCCTATAAGATCTGTGCACATCAAGCCTTCGCCTGATGAAACCAACAAGACATACGTGCTCCACGGCATATCGCGACCAAAACCCAGAAACCCGACCTCCAACGGCAGCCGCACGCGCCACCACGCGTGACCAATGGCTCCTAGAACTCTCACACGCGCCGTCGAAGATTCTCGACTCCCAGCTCGGATCTCAGTCACACGCGCCGCCAAGCCAGCCTTGTCGTCCACCGATCCACTTGGCCTGAGAATCTGGTAATCATACGAGCTCTCACGCGCCTCCACACGCCGCAGTAGCCTCTGGAAAATCTCCCACGCGCCGCCATAGATTCTTGACTTCTAGATCGTCTTCTGGGCGCATGCGCCGCCCTGTCGGCCTCCTCGTCCGCCGATCTACGAAACCTGAAATTACGGGCCTCAACCGAGCTTACACGCGCCTCCACGCACCTCACAAGTTTCCGGCATCTCCTCCACGCGCCGGTGAACTTCACACGCTCCTGCCAGGCGCCGAAAAATTCCTGCTGATGTCATCTGACGTCACCGGATGACGTCATCACTCCACGTCAGCAGCCACGCAAGCACGTCCACGTCAGCCCTAGTCCACGTCATCAGCGACACGTCATCAGCCACGTCAGCAGTGTCGTCTCGTCAGCACCACGTCACCTAGCTGACCGTTGACTGGACCGACCCGACCCGGACCACCCGGGTCTGACCCGTGAGCACTTTGACTGTTGACTTTGACTCTGGACCAGTTGACTTTGACTTTTTGTGTTGACTTTTGACCAAAAGTCAAAATTTTCCAAAGGGCCTATCTTGCTCAGTTTTTCGCGTAGATTCGGATTTTGGCCTCCGTTTCTTCATTTGAAGCTTCGAAATTGGACAATTGGCACATTCTTCATTGTGGTTTCTTCAAAGGCATTATTTATGGCATCTCCAAGTGATCTTCTTATGCTTATCCAACCTCAAGCCTTCATCGAGCTTCCGCCTTGAGTTTGAGGGAGGGTGTTAGAGATATATATTAGACATATTAGCCCAATGTAATAGGCCCAAACCCATTCCTGCTTGTACTAGTAGTCTAGGGTTTAGTCGCCTATATATACTCATGTTAGGGTTCATTGTAACATAGGAGATTATTGTACTACACTCTCATACAATAAAGATGTAGCCCTTAAGGGATTCCTCCGTGGATGTAGGCCGTAAGGCTGAACCACGTAACCCTCGTGTTCTCAGTGTTCCTATTCTATGCTTCCTCTTCCGCATCCACTCTAGCATACACAACATGGTATAACACATCGCGATGCTAATATATTTAACACTTGCCACCCCATGTCTTGTACCTTAAAGGAATTTACATACTAATTGAGCTCTGGTAGTACATCCAGGAAAAAAAAAAATGTAAAGCAAGAAGATTTACCATCCAGTCCAGTTTTCTGTCCACATTTTGGGACTTTTTGGGTTGTTTGGCTTAAAGTCATCGCAGTAGAACCCATTGCATGTGTTTATCTGTAAGAGGGAACAGGAAAATTTTGTTTTATTTTTTTTATGAAATAAGTTACATCAACCTTTTCAACAGTTTTTCTAAGTTTGATGTTATATACTACGAGATATGTTTCAATGAAGATAGAAAAATGAAATACCATGGATTGCGGAGCATCACTCTGCTGGCACATAATCCAAGGGACACCTATGTTGAGGGATAGAGCCATATTTGCACACCATTGAATGTATGATTTCCCTGCTTCTCCATAAGGTTTCATAATATTTCCATATTCGTTCTCAATCTGTGATGTTTGAAATTGAATTCAAATTCAGGAAAAAGGTTTATGCTAATTAGTATTAATGTTCACCATTGGAATAGGAGAATAAAAGAATAATCTGGTCGCTATAATTAGGTGATATTACAAATTTTATTACGTAAGTCACCAACCACAAAAATGTAACTGCCTGAGTTTGTAAACTTGTCTACTAAAATTGATAGTAGATTTAGCATTATTCTTAGATGAAACCTGTGCAAATATTATGGGACCTCCTTGTGGTGCAAACAGCTTTGCTTCTTTGCACAAATCCACTATCTTGGTAGTGAAAGTTTGCATTTCATCCTGCATGTTAAAAAAACATAGAATTTAGATTCTTGCTACCAAAATTCAATATTATTATTTCCATGGAACCAAGTAAGAACAAATATGAGGCAAATTTATTAAAGTCTTAACCTTGAAAATTTTATTGTCTGTCCTCAGTTGAATACCCGGCAAATTATGTAGCCACACTGGGAAACCTCTGGTGAGCAAAAATTAAAGATGTTTATTTAAGTGACACTCTTTATTAGGTACTTATAAAATTTACAAGTCGCACAAAAGGTTTACCCATAATTCCATTCAGCACAAACATAGGGACCAATTCGCAGAAAGGCATATAGTCCAGCTTCTTGAACCAGCTTGAAAAACTTTATGAAGTCTAGTTTTCCGGAGAAATCGTACTAGGCCATAGCAAAAAACGAATATCAGAACAAATGGCTGGGCTTGAAAGTTTATTTCCTTGAGATAAAATTGGTGTTTAAAAGCTAAAACTTAAAACCAATGCCAACCTTTCGACGCTGGGGCTCATGCTGGTCCCAGAACACGTATGTTTCAATTGCATCAAGTCCACCTTCTTTTGCCTTTTGAATCAAATCCGGCCACATCTGTAACCAGCATGGAGATTGTATATATTATGTTGTACAAAGTATATGGAAACATCTTTACCCACACCACACATTGGAAGAGCAAGCTTAAGTTACTTTCCGTAGCTACATAGTTTATAGGTGTAGAAGTGTAACAAATGAAATCCTATAATTTTGAAACTATAGGGTTAAATTTGATACATCAATTTCAATTGCATCAAACTTACCTTCTATCAAACTACTTGAGCAAAAAGTCTAAAAACACACACTCTTGCACATACTTTGTCATAATTAGTACACATGTCAAGTAATGATTAGATTGACTTTTACAAGTATCAGTGGTAGTTCTCATGTGTAAGTAATGTAATACAATCACATATTGACAAATGTGTAAGTTGTGTTAAAGTGTGTTGGCAAAATGTGTGTCCATATAAAAACCAATATATATGTCGAGTTCTGAACAGAAAATAAGAACAGTAATTCATTCGGGTTTTCCAAGACAATGTCATTTTAGAATTTACTTCAAAAATTATAGAGAAATTTAGGATACCTCTGGGGTGCTGCGTGTATAATGAATTGAACCAGAAAAAATAACTCGCCTTTCACCATTGATAATAATGGCACTTGAATCATAGGAAACACTTGTGCCTGCTGCTAATACTGAAAGACATGAGCATAGCAAGGCTAAAACATGTAGAAGATTATTGTTAATCCAAATGCATTGCATTTTGATCCCTGACTATAACTACACCAAATATGTGTAGCTGAGACCAGATATTTATATCACAAGCAAATGTCTATATAAGGAGAAATTATTAGGTCTGTCAAGAGAGTTGCTAAAGTGGTCCTTTTGGTACTTCTAACCAATAAAACACTATTTATGAAAATATACATCACTTAGTGGGTTTTTATTTATAACTCTTGTTCTGATTAAGAATCTAGCTCACGCATTTGTATAAATGGCATTATTTCAGTTATTAGGAGGACCACTTCAACGACCCTCCCGGAGGAGAACAAGTGTAGGTGAAAGTTGATTGAACACAATTCAAGGATAGCCAATGACTTGTTCAGAGGTTTTAAATTTCAATTCAACCAAGCAAAACTGTGTAGTTCTTGCGTAATAGACTCCACCCACATGGTTAAAAATTGCATTGGACCGTAGTCAAGGACTAGATTTATGTTGCCTTGCTTCCATGAATCTTAGAATTACAAGAAATGTCTCCCACTTGTAATATTGTATTGATTAAAAAAAAAAAACTTTTTTGGTTAAAGAATGAGGCCAATATCTTTGAGAAATTTATTTATCAAATGAGAAAGTTTTGCTACAAACTTGATTGTAGTCAATAGTTATAACTTCACTTATATTTTTTATATTAGATGTGAATATTGATAAATCAAACATTGGATTTCATTTTCTTCTTATATCCTTCATGCTAGTAAAATTTCCAAAAAATCAAAAATTAATAGTTATATCATCAATCAAATATTTAAATTTCAAGTTTTTGTTGTCTAAAATTATGCATAAAAAATAAGTTTATGGATTGAATAGTAAATAACATCTAATTAACACAAAATTTGACATGCGCATTAAGAATATAAAAAATATATAATCTAATGATTAGATTTTCAAAATATATAATCATATTAATGTTTTAAGTGAGAGTTATAATCACTAGTTACAACCATTTTTTTTTTTTTTTTGGGAAGAGTTACAACCAATTGAACCAAGTTTGTATACAAACTTTTTCCATTATCAAATTTGAGCGGTATTAATTTCACAATTTTGATCCACAAATTTAGCATCATAATCTTCCTTAGCAAAATCTTTGACAACATATATATCCAGAGAAATACAACAATGATTAGAAGTCTTTTTTATTATTCCATAAAGTTATTCGTAAAATATGTGGCTAAATAGTTATGGAATTTCATGCTTTGAGAAATTTTTCCATTAGAGTTATGAGTGTGGTTAATTTTTTTTTTTTTTTTTAAAAGTGTTTGATTGAATCACAAAGATGATATCACTTTCAACCATTAAATTTGAGGGTAAATTTAATGGTATTTTTGACTCTTGCATCTCAAAATAGATTTTTTTACTTTCCAATAATGATTAAGAAAGTTAAATTACAAATTATATCGTTTAACTTTAACATGTTTCATTTTTTGTCCCTATAGAATTTTATTTTTTCATTTCAATGGAATCCTTGTTGATACCTCATTTTATACCAAGTTATGATTTAGGTTTCTGTATTTAATGTAGACATTCTAATTCTATTTTGTACTGATCTATATCAGAATTTTGTGATCCTATCTATGAAAAACCTCAATTTTTACCATAATAATTTCGGCTCGATGACAAGCCCAACTGTTCAGTTCCTAAGACTCAAAGCCCATTTCAAGCCCAATCCCTGATTTCCTAAATCTGCTAAAGGTAATAGGAAGCTGCTGTGATACTGTAATTTTTGTAAGGGAAATAAAGTAGAAAACCAATTAATGGAAAATTATTTACCCTGTTGAAAACTCCAATACCCTTTTGTAGAAGAATAATTTCGTGAAGACCTCTATTAGTTTGATCATATTTAACAATGATTATATTTTAATTGGGGTCACTAACTCTTTTTGTTACATTTGTCTGATAAATTGTAAAATAAATTACTGCAACTGCATCAGAAAAAATCTTGTTTTAAGATAAATCAAGTGATATAGGTAATTTTCATATTGCAGAGGAAAAAAAAATCCCACAAGAAATATAACACATAAAAACGATTTCAATTACTAATTTATTTAACAAAGTAAACAGTACTAAATGAGGAAATTGAACTCCCTAACCATAACACCCTAACCCTAACTAGCAAACAAAACCACATAATTTATGACCCAAGACCCTTTTTTTTTTCTGAGAAAACCCAAGACCTAAAACTAAAAACTTAAATAAAAAATTTAGCACACAGCCTCCACAGCTAGTCTTTTGGGGACTCCACCACAATCTACTGTTCCAAATGTCTCTTCAGAAACCTCAATTGAGCATGTGTTCTTACCAACACATGCCTACAAAATTAAAACAAAAATTTGGTTAATATTATATAAACTTCACATGAAAATGAATATATATATATATATATATATATATAAAAGTAAAAGATAATAAAAATAAATATCTAAAAAATTTACATACATTTTGGAGGATAGACAATGCATCTTTTGTTATATATATATATAAAAGTAAAAGATAATAAAAATAAACATCTAAAAAATTTACATACATTTTGGAGGATAGACAATGCATCTTTTGTTATTTCACAGCTACCTTTCTGAAACGATCCACAGGTACCTTGTGGAGTACCAAAACTAGCAAATTTAATTGATGAAATTGGACGTTCATTGCATGACAATTCCAATGTATTATTACTCTCATATGCATTGCCACACACACTTCATTGTGATTGTTTGAAAATTGACAAATGATGGGTTACCACCAAATTCCTCAAATCATCTTTAATTAATGATTGTGGAACATGATACCTATAACCAAAAAAATTTACATGTTAAAATTTCGAAAAAAAGAAAAAAAATTTCAATTTTCAAAATCTCAAAATATAAAAATATAAAAATTATATATATAAAAAAAATAAAAAATAAAAAATAAACTCTCACCATCTCTGTGAAGCTTGGCCACAACTGGTTAAACATTTTGAGCTAATTTCTTCGATTTGGTTGGGTTCCTACGATTCGGCTGAGAAGGCGGCGCGTGCTTTCGACGCGGCCCTCTTCTGCTTGCGTGGCCGCGCTGCCAGGTTCAATTTTCCTAATAACCCACCTGAAATCCCCGGCGGAAGGTCGCTCAAGGCGGCGGAGATTCAAGCCGCGGCGGCCAAGTTCGCCAATTCGGAGTCGGACCCTCCCAAAAGTGAGAGCGATTTGGGTCATCACTTGGAGATGATGAACAATAATAATAATAACAATTCGTCTTCTTCATTTACACCGTCTCCCTCGGTGTCGGAAGCGACGGTGGAGACTGTTCAGATAGACAGTGATTCGATTTCGACCAACATTTTAGATGGGTCGTTCTTCGATTTGGATTTAGAATTGGATTTTTTAAAGACGATGGGCTTGAGTAATTACGGGTCGGATTATGGGATATTTCCGGGCTTTGATGATCTTACAAACGGGTTATTTTCACAGCCCTTGCCTAATGTGGATTATGGAGAAGAAAATCTTGATGGGATTGTTTCTCAGGAATCATATAATTCATTCCTGTGGAATTTCTAGAGGATCGCTCTCGGGTGGTTCAGTGACCCGGACAAGTTTTAGTTCCCGGAGTTACTGAAGCTAATTTTCTACCCGGATGTTGAATTTGTATATGGATGGACCAATTTTAGCACGGCCATCCTGGTAATATTTTTTTTGCTGCTACAAATTCTTTTGAGTCTGATCTAGATAATTCTTTTTGAAGATAATTCATCTTCATCTGATCTAGATAATTCAATTGTGAACTAGAATGTAAAGTGTGTCATAGATTGATGTAATTTTTGTCACTCATTCAAATGAATATGCAAATAGTATTTCAATCATTTTTAACATTTACAATGCTCGTGAGATTGGGACCCGGGTTCAAAAAGGACCAGCATTTTAAGCACGTTTAATGCATTGGCTCACTGATTCTCTTCTCTATTTTGCACATGATCTTACAAAGCTTATCGTCAGATAAAGCAATTTATCTGCCGATAAGCTTTGTAAGATCTGGGCCCAAAGATTTGAATTCAAAGATCTTGCACGCGCTGCCTTCCCAACTACCCAAAGATAAAACTTATAGCACAATTGCTCGTCTTTTGAGCTGATAAACTTTGAAGTTTTGCCATTGCTGTTTGAAATTTGCTAGAAACTGAAAATTTTTTGTTAAAAATACTTTAGATAAAAGTATAATTGGACCTGTACGGCACCGAGCTCCCAAAGCCCATACAGGCCTTGGGCCCAGACCCATCTAGGCCCCGGGCCCAAGCCCATACCAGCCTTGGGCGCAGGCCCGGCAGATAGTTCCCGTTACCTTATGCCCTTCTTAAAACTGCCTTAGGGCCAAAAACAAGTTTTGGTTATTAAGCTCCCGGGGTTGACCGGTTAACATTTCCCGGTAGAGCGCTTGAGTCAATACCCGGGAGGGTCATGATATGCACGGGAACGTGAGTCGCCGAACACAATCGGTGAAAATGGAGCCAAGTTCCAAGATCATAAATGCTGCACCGCCCTCTCACCTAAAACAGCCACTTTAACCAGATAATACTGGACCTTCAATAGCACTAACGATGAACATAATCATGGTCTCCCCACTAACATTGGCTATAAATAGAGGAAAGTTGGGAGAAGAAGGGGTTCAGAAAAATGGAGAGAAAATAGTCAAGGAGAGAGCTTTTCAACTGAGTGTTGCTTTGAGTCTCTCTGCCGAGAACGACCCATTGTAGGAAATCCTTAAACCCACTACAAATAAATTGTGAGCCCAAGGGATCTAAGGCCCAGAGTTCTTGTACTTGGTTCTTACAATTGGCGCCCACCGTGGGGCCATCCTACGAAGCTGTGGTTCGAGTGAGACTCAAGCAAAGAAGATGTCTGAGGAGCGTTCAAGAGGGCACGTTCCGAGCAATTCCGCAGGATCTTCCTGGGGATCGACGTGGAGGGAGAGAAGGCAGAAGCGGCTGGAGGATAGGGAGCATTCAAGAGGAGAGGAAGGGTCCGGATTGGGAGAAGGATCGGACCAAACGCACCGGACGATTTCAAACGTCTCAGCACATCGGCAACCTGATGATAGAGACCGGGAGCTGGAGCGGTTGCGCAGATTGGTAATGGACTTGGAGCTGGAGGCAAGGGGTCGGCGCCACGAAAGGGACCACAACCCCCAACCCAGAAGGAACCGTGGCGAGGAAGGTTCCAGCCGACCTGTTACGCAACAACACCGAGACCGATCCCATTCTCAAGAGTCACGTCGTCACTCCCGGGATATTCGTCGTAGACGGGACCGTTCCCGGTCACATGGGTATGATAACCAAGGGTCAGAGTCGCCAGAGGAGCAGCAGCACCACAACGCCGCAATGGATGCCATGAGCAGGGCCTTGCGGATGGCGGCCCGGTCTCCATTCTCGGATGAGATTGAACGGGCACCCATGCCGAGCAGATTCGCGCGCCCACCATTCAATTCCTATGAGGGGAGGACAGACCCCGTGGAGCATGTCAGTCATTACATCCACATGATGTCGTTGCATGCGCACAACGACGCATTGATGTGTAAAGTATTCCCCTCTAGTCTCGGCTCTACCGCACTGAGGTGGTTCAATGGGTTGCGGAAAGGTTCTATACACAGCTTCGCCGAGCTGATTCAGGAGTTCGGCAGCAGGTTCGTAACATGCAGCCGAGTGCAACAACCGGTCGACGCGTTGCTTTCCATGAAAATGAGGGTCGGGGAAACCCTTCGGAGTTATGCCAGCCGATACTGGGAACTCTACAATGAGATTGGTGGGGGAAACGAGAAGATTGCGGCTAGCACCTTCAGGATGGGGCTCCCCGAGGATTCTGAACTACGGGAGTCGTTGACAAGAAGACCCCCGGAGAACATGAGGCAACTGATGAGACGCATAGAGGAGTACAAACGCTTGGAGGATGACCGGCTGCAAAGCAGGGGGAAAGCCCCTTTTTCGGGGAGATCTCGGCAAAGCATCTTGCCGCCAAAGCCGAAAAGGGACTTCAGAATGCAGGAACCAGAGGTGCAGTTCGAAGGGGTTAATGTGTTGTTTAAAGAGCCCGTGCACAAGATACTGGAACGGATAAGGAACGAGCCATTCTTCAGATGGCCGAACAAAATGGGGGGCGACCCATCTCGGAGGAACCAAAGCCTATACTGCACTTATCACAGAGACAAGGGGCACACCACCGAGCAGTGTAGGGTATTGAAAGATCATCTCGGGCAGTTAGTGAAGGCAGGGCACCTGAAAGAGTTTGTAGCAGATTCCACTGACCGGGAGACCGAGCAAAGCGCCCCACAGAGAAGGAATCCCCTTCCACCACCCCGGGGAGTAATCAACGTCATTCATGCCGCACCGAGAGGGGCAGCGGCGGCTAGGATAGTGATGACAGTGGCTTGCGCGGAGGGAGAATCATCCAAGAAGCAAAAGAGGGCTGGACGGCTAGACATCTCGTTCGGAGAAGATGATTTCGAAGGAACCATCCAACCACACGACGACGCTTTGGTGGTGACAGCCCGGATAGGCGGATTCCTGGTGAAGAGGGTGATGATTGATCAGGGTAGTGGGGCTGACGTCATGTACCCGGACCTCTTCGAAGGGCTCGGGTTAAGAACCCAGGATTTGGCGAAGTATAACACGCCATTGGTCTCGTTTGACGGGAGAATTGTGATTCCCGAGGGGCAAATCTCACTCCCAGTGGACATGGAGGGCAAGGAAGTTGCAGTTACGTTCATAGTAGTCCGATCGTTCGCACCTTACACCGCAATCCTGGGGAGGCCGTGGATTCACACCATGGGGGCTGTTCCGTCCACCCTTCACGTGAAAGTAAAGTTTCCTACTGAGTACGGAGTTGTAGAGGTAAGGGGGAATCAGCAGGTGGCGAAGCAATGCCTCATAGCCGCGGTCCAGTGGGAAAAGGAACAGCTCGGCCAAGCTGAGCACGCCGAGAAAGAGACTGCATAGCAATTACAGATACCCCAGGAAAAGGGGGCGGACGTTGCCGAGGAGGTACTGAAGGTAAGAATTCTCCCAGATAGTGACAAATACTTCCAGATAGGTACAAGCATGAATGACCGGGAAAGGGCAGAGATGTTGCTGTTCCTATTGCAGAACATAGATGTCTTCGCGTGGAACCCGTATGAAGTGCCCGGCGTAGACCCCGAGTTCATTGTTCACAAACTCAATGTGGACCCATCATTTCCTCCGAAAAAGCAGAAGCCGAGAAGAGCGTCAAAGGAGCACGTCGATGCAGTAAACCTGGAGGTCCAGCGGCTGAAGGAAGCCGGGGCCATAAAAGAAATATTCTTCCCGAGATGGCTAGCAAACACTGTCGTAGTAAAGAAGAAGAGCGGTAAATGGAGAGTTTGCGTGGACTTCACCGATTTAAACAGAGCGTGTCCCAAGGATCCGTTACCGATGCCCAAGATTGATCAGTTGGTGGATGCCACGTACGGGCACCCGAGAATGAGTTTCCTAGACGCCTTCCAAGGCTACCACCAGATTGCCTTAGCACCCGAGGACCGAGAGAAGACAGCATTTATATCCCCGAACGCAAACTACCACTACAAAGTCATGCCGTTTGGACTGAAGAATGCCGGGGCTACCTACCAGCGTATGATGACAAGGATGTTCCGGGAGAAAATTGGTTGCACGGTTGAGGTTTATATCGACGACATGGTAGTAAAGAGCAGAAAAGAGTCGCTGCATACTGAAGACCTTCGGGGAGTATTCGAGATACTACGGCGACACAGGCTGTGCCTCAATGCCGAAAAGTGCACTTTCGGAGTGAGGGTTGGCAAGTTCCTGGGTTATCTGATCTCCACTCGGGGAATAGAGGCTAACCCCGACCAAATAGAGGCAATCAACCGCCTAAAACCACCGAGCAACCCTAAGGAGGTGCAGGTGCTCACCGGAATGCTGGCCGCCTTGAACCGGTTCATCTCCAAGTTTGCCGATCGCTGCCGGCCATTCTATCAGCTTCTGAAGAAGTGGAAGGGGTTTCAGTGGGACGAGAGCTGCGATGAAGCTTTTCGAGAACTAAAGGAGTATTTGGCAAAGGCGCCGAGGTTGACGGCCCCGGAACCCGGGGAGGATCTGTTTATGTACCTAGCAGTGACCAATCATGCCGTAAGTGCTGTATTACTAAGGGACCGGGGAGTGCAAATACCAGTGTATTACGTAAGCAAGACCTTGGTCGATGCCGAGACAAGGTACCTGCCTCTTGAAAAGTTGGTTCTGGCCTTGGTACACGCCACGAGGAAGTTACCACACTACTTCCAGGCACACACAGTGTTCGTCCTCACCGAGTATCCATTACAATCACTATTGAAGAGATCCGACTTCACAGGACGGATTGCTAAATGGGGGACTCGGTTGGGATCGTTTGACATAAGATACCGACCTAGAAGCTCGGTGAAAGGGCAGATTCTCGCTGATTTCATCGCGGAATTCACACCTAAGAATGAAGGCCAGGTAATCTGTAGTGCGGAGATTCGCCCGTGGAGGTTATTTGTGGACGGCGCATCGAACGCTATGGGGGCCGGGGCTGGTATTGTCATAATTACCCCTGATGGTATGCGACTAGAACATTCCTTCAGATTGGGGTTCAAAGCCTCGAACAATGAAGCCGAATATGAGGCCCTGTTGGCCGGACTAAGGGCAGTATTGCATCTGGGCGCCAGGGACGTAGAAATCTACTCAGACTCTCGGCTGGTCGTTTATCAGATCACTGGGGACTTCGAGGCTCGGGATCCTCGAATGAAAGCTTATCTGAGTACGTCAAAGCAGATTATCGGTCAGTTTGAAAAGGTAAAGATATCCCAGGTGTCCCGGTCGCAGAACAAGCATGCTGACTCTCTTGCTACGTTAGCCTCATCGGCTACCGAGGACACCCCGAGGCTTATCACGATTGAACTTGTAAGGGAACCAAGCATCTCTGTACAGACTGCCCTCGACCGGGCCGGAGTAGAAGTTGCGCAGGTGGCGGTGGCCGGACCATGCTGGATGAACCCGATCATAGACTTTCTTTCTGAAGATAAAGTTCCAGAGGATGAGGCCGAGGCCAATAAGATTCGACGAATGGCTCCCAGGTACTGGTTGTCTTCGGACCGAAAGTTGTACAGGAGGTCCTTCGCGGGCCCTTACCTCTTGTGCCTGCATCCTGAAAAAGTTAAGGAGCTTCTAACCGAGCTGCATGGAGGAGTATGCGGCGGGCATGCCGGGGGACGATCTCTAGCACACAGAGCAATGACGCAGGGGTTTTGGTGGCCACAGATGCAGAAGGACGCCGCCGAGTACGTTCGGAGTTGCGAACAATGTCAAAGGCACGCCCCGATGATCCATCAGCCTGCCGGACATCTAAATCCTGTCAGCAGCCCGTGGCCATTTGCACAATGGGGGCTTGACATCCTCGGTCCATTCCCCCGAGCAACGGGGAACCGCCGTTTTGTATTGGTGGCCGTGGATTACTTCACAAAGTGGGCTGAAGCTGAAGCCTTGGCCAATATCCGGGATACCGACGTGAAAAAGTTTGTGTGGAAAAACATAGTTACAAGGTTTGGGGTGCCGAATTCACTAGTGACAGACAACGGGCTACAGTTCGACAGCAACGCTTTTCGGACCTTTTGCGGCGAGCTCGGCATCAAGAACAAGTATTCAACCCCGGCATACCCCCAGAGTAACGGCCAAGCCGAAGCAGTAAACAAGACTATTTTGAACGGGCTCAAGAGAAGGTTGGATGGAGCTAAAGGAAGGTGGGCAGAAGAACTACCCAGTGTCTTGTGGGCCTACCGCACGACCCCCAGGAGATCCACGGGGGAAACCCCATTTTCTCTGGCATACGGAGCAGAAGCAGTGATACCGACCGAGGTAAGCTTATGCAGTGCGCGGGTTGTTGGGTTTGACCCTGTACAGAACGCCGACCTTATGATGGAGCAGTTGGATTGGCTAGAAGAATGCAGGGAGGCTGCGACCGTACGTCTTGCCGAGTATCAGCAGAAGCTAGCGCAAAGGTACAACCGAAACGTAAGGACCAGGGAATTCAGTGCCGGGGAATTGGTGTTAAGAAGGGTAGTAGGGAACATGCGGGACGTGGCTGCAGGGAAGCTTGCTCAGAGTTGGGAGGGACCATACAGAGTCACAGCCGTCGCAGGGGCAGGGGCTTACTACTTGGAGGACCTGGACGAGAGGCCGCTCCCCCGACCATGGAACGCCAACAACCTGAAGAAGTTCTACGCGTAACCATCGATGTAAGCCGAAACTTGTATTCTATGAAGATTAAGAGTATGATGAACTTTTTTGTCTTTGCTGTTTTTTTTACCCTGTAGCCGCACACCAAGAGAATCGCCGAGCAGGTGCAAACCTTACAAACAAAAGCCTAAGGACAGAAACCTGACCCTCGGCTCGATCAATATCGCCGAGCAGGTGAAAACCTTACGAATAAAGCCTAAGGACAGAAACCTGACCCTCGGCTCGATCAATATCGCCGAGCAGGTGAAAACCTTACAAACAAAAACCCTAAGGGCAGAAACCTGACTTTCGGCTCGGACAAAATCACTGAGCATGTGTGAACCCTGCAATTAAATCTATGAGGGCAAAAAAAAAATTGATTCTCGGTTAAAATCAAACATCCGGACAAACGGAAACTTTGCAAACAAATGATCGAAGGACGGGAACTCAATTCTCGGTTAAACCAAAACCTGATAAAAACCTGACCCTTTTTACAAAAACTAAGTCCAAATAGCGCTCTCAAAACTACTCACAGCTCCGCACAACAGGTTCTCGGGGGTACATTCTATTAAGCGGCCATAGCATTGGTGTGATTCAAACAGGGCACAAACGGATATAATTTCATTCAACAAAATTGAAACAGGAAAAGAAAACGGACTTCCAATTAAAAGAGTAAAAGCAAATTGTTCAGTCACCACAGCCCGGTGACATGGGCAAATAAAACCAATAAATTAAAACAACGGTTCAATCACCACATCCCGGTGACATAGGCAAATAAAAACGAAATAAAAATAAGCTAAAGTAAAATCAACTAGGGGGTTGAGTCGGTGGTGGCACTTCCTGTTGGACGATCAGGGAGAAAGGCTGGGCCTCGTCAAGAAGTTCCTGCACGGTCGGTGTGCTCGTAGCCTCCAGTTCCTCGGGCTCAGCATGAGAGTCTATTTGCTCAACCAACTCCCTCATACTGGCCGTCTCCTCCTCATCTGGAGCAGCCGGGACGTTCTGGACGGCAGGTACAGGACTCGGAAATGGAATCTGGCCGGGGTCTCTCAGCGGCGAGTCTTCAGGAACTCCCATTGCTTGAAGAGCAGCAAACCACCCGGCCTCGAAACCCATATGCCGAGCCCGAGCCACCACCGGCTCTGCGGAGTTCTCGGCGTCGGCGAAGCCCACGTCGTACCACTTCTGCTCCGCGGCCGCCAAGCCCGCCCTGAGATCAGCTATCTCCTCGGCATGAGAAGTGTTGAGACTGAGGGCTTGGGCCAGTTTAAGTTCCGTCTCATTTTGCCTAGCCAGGAGGTCAGTACACCTCTGTTCGGCAGATGCTCGGAACTTCTCCGCGGCAGCAGCCTTATTCTCGGCGGACTCAGCAATCTTGGCCTTTTCCTTAGCCGTTTTTACTGCTGCCTCCCGCGCCGCCTTCTCGCGCTCATTTTCCTCGTCAAGCTCCCGTGCCCGGGCAGCCACAATGTGAGCTAGTTGAGCGGCCTAGCAAGCGTGAAGGTTAGCAAAGTGGCAAAAGGAAATTTACATGGAGCAAATAGACAAAAGAATTACCGCAATGGCGTGCCACTCTAACCGGCGCCCCACGGACTCCTCGGACCCGTCCTCAAAGGCATGCACGTCCTCGGGAAGTTGGAGAGCTCCGGCCAAGGTTTGGGCAATGCGGCCGCCCTCGCCCTTATCCCATATCCGAACAGAGGCCGTTGATGGCAATGGTTTGCCATCCAGAAGGAACTTTGGCTCCCACGCCGGAGCCACTTGGGAGGAGGATGCGCCCCCCGTGCCGGCTTCGATCTGCGGCTCGCGGATGACAATCCCCCCTGTTGGTCGGGGAGGAGTCCGGACAGCGGCGTCCCCCGGGGCCGTGGAATGTGGCTCGGCCACTTTCTGTTTTTTCCGGGCACGTCCGGACTGCGAGGTTGGAGGAGGTTGAGAAACTGGACCCCGACCCTGGGTAGGCGGGGGCTGGTTGGTCGGCCGGGCACCAGGCACGAACCTGTCTAGGGTCATTATGCGCCTTGCCACCATGCTTGCACCGGGCTGGATCGCTTCAGCTAGCAGGTTAGCCGCGTCTGTCACTTGCTGTTGATACTCGGCGGGTGGATCCTCGTGATGGGTCTGCTCTTGGGCTTGGTCCCCTGGTTGTATAGCTTCGTGGGCTCTCTCTCTAAGGCGCCGGGACACTTGCTCCGCGGAATCGTCTCGAAGGGGAACTCGTTCGTCCGCGGCAGTGAACCGCCTACCAAATTCTCTCGCTTCCCCGGTTGTAAGCTTCGGCGGCAAGAAGTTCACGTACCGAACGTCTATGTACGAGAGCAGGGGGCTGTCAACTATCAACGCCTGCTTGAATGATTGCCAAGTGGAGTAAACCGGTTCCACGCCGAGGATCAGGTGTGAGGCCCGGAGTTGCCCGTCCCAGTGCACGTAGATCTCGGAACGAAGGACAAAGTTTAAGTCGTTGACGTGGACGGCTCTGAGGTCCTGAGTAAACACTTTGCCGTCTGCAGAAGAACAAATAACACGTTAGCTATTAACAATAAAAGATTTTCTTTTACTCAAACAACTATAAGAAGGGGAAGGTACGAACCCACTTCACGCCTTGTGAGGGGGCAAGGGATCTCCCCGGCAAACCAATTGCCGCCCACCCTGACAAACTCCCCGGCGGAGTTCCTGTTCGAATCAGGTAGGCACGATATCAGCCGTACCCGAGCATCCCTTGTCTTTAAGTAGTAATTTGTGGATTTGCTCCCACAAAGGCTGTACATTTGGTTAATATCATGGTGATCTAGTTGTAAGTTAAAGGTATGGTTCAACTGGCCGACACAACTAACTACCCGGTAAAAATTGGGGGGAAGCTGGTCGGGGCACAGCCCATAGTAGGTAAGTGTGCTTATCAGGAGGGGATCTACCGGGAACCTAACCCCACCTTCTAAGATGGACATCAAAGGAAAGAAGGCCGTACCATGCCCTCGGTGGAGTTCCATATCACTCTCGTGGCAGTAGGCCACGTCCACGTCACGGGGGATACTAAACTTACTCCTAAAGTTGGCCAAAGCAGCCGGGGTATCTAGAAGGTAAGAATAACCCATCTACAAAGCCTAAAACTACAAGAATAAAATCAAAGAAACAAAGCTGAAGGAACAGGAAGGGAAAAAGAGACTTACGTTGGGTTCTAAGGAGGAAAAGAACGCTGAGCAAGCAAGCACACAGAAATGTGGTCGGCAGAGAGTAGGCGCTAAAAATCAGAGGCAAAGGAAAAGTGGAGTGACGTTTGGAGAAGAACTATTTATAGAGCCAGAAGAAATGGGGGAAGAAGAAACGCTGATCAAACAATAAATGGGCACAGCGAACGAACGACCCAGCAAATGCCAGGCGTAACCGATTTGCGCACCGCTTCGGTTCACGAACCGTCAGGCAATAATGACGTCTGCGCCTGGCGCCGCGGAACGGCGCGTCTTTTGAGATGGCTATTAATGAGAAATGACAGCCAGAAGTCCCAGACTAAAAGATTCCCGAGGTCAAGAAGCCCAGGCAGCTCCTTGATTCTCCTCGGCAACCGAGTATGAATCAAGGGGGGGCTATTGTACGGCACCGAGCTCCCAAAGCCCATACAGGCCTTGGGCCCAGACCCATCTAGGCCCCGGGCCCAAGCCCATACCAGCCTTGGGCGCAGGCCCGGCAGATAGTTCCCGTTACCTTATGCCCTTCTTAAAACTGCCTTAGGGCCAAAAACAAGTTTTGGTTATTAAGCTCCCGGGGTTGACCGGTTAACATTTCCCGGTAGAGCGCTTGAGTCAATACCCGGGAAGGTCATGATATGCACGGGAACGTGAGTCGCCGAACACAATCGGTGAAAATGGAGCCAAGTTCCAAGATCATAAATGCTGCACCGCCCTCTCACCTAAAACAGCCACTTTAACCAGATAATACTGGACCTTCAATAGCACTAACGATGAACATAATCATGGTCTCCCCACTAACATTGGCTATAAATAGAGGAAAGTTGGGAGAAGAAGGGGTTCAGAAAAATGGAGAGAAAATAGTCAAGGAGAGAGCTTTTCAACTGAGTGTTGCTTTGAGTCTCTCTGCCGAGAACGACCCATTGTAGGAAATCCTTAAACCCACTACAAATAAATTGTGAGCCCAAGGGATCTAAGGCCCAGAGTTCTTGTACTTGGTTCTTACAGGACCCATAAATAATACCAAAAAATATAGTGAGATCTATAAATAATAGCAAAAATAAACTGAATAGTAAATTAAGCTAATTGTACACGAAGATGTTCATAATACAAATCTCATATAGAGAGTTAATTTGAACCACAATTATATTACCACCACTTGTGACCATGTTATGAAAAAAGTTGTTTTAACGAGATCTTTGTTGTCACTAAATCACAACACAGCTGATTCTAAAAATTTATAATTAAAAAAAAAAAAATTACAACAATCATTTGTAGAAAAACTTGTGTTTTTGGTGTTACCAAAATTTTCCTATCAAGGCATGAAATGTCGCCATATAGCCACTCAAAGTCGCCACTACAACTATGCTCATCATTGTAAATTAAGTCATCCTATTATGAGGAAGCTCAATGGCAAGTGAGTCAAAGAACCACGAACGAGTGTAGTGTGCTGATTGTAAAACAGCAGATTCTTATCTATTGGTTTTGGTATGGATGGTGATGTTACATCCTGTTATAAAAGTGGAAGCTTTAATACCAATTTGTTAATAATAGCGGAAACATAAATATCTATTTGTTGTGTATGTATCCAAATAACAGTGGATATATGCAAAATAGAAATAGAAAGATAAAAAGAAACAATCACACAGAAAATACAAAGATTTAGGTGGTTTGGCTTTTGGCCTATGTCCACAAAGCCAAACCACGTGACTAAAAAGTAAGTTTCACTAATAAAAGAAAGAGATTATAAAGGTAGTACCAAAACACTCTCACAAAGCCCAAACTCCAAATACACCCAAAGAGCTCTTAATCACCAAAAGCACGTGACTAAAAAAACCTGAAAATTTCTAGAACAAAGTCACACCTTAGAACTCTACAATATGCGGCTCCTAACAAATAAAAAATACCACATATATATATATATATACACTGATGCTTGTGTATTAGGGTTGTTGCAAGATACCACTATGTTGGCTAATTAATGGTGAGCCATGGTGTAAAATAATAGATTCCAAGTTGGACTTGGATTTCTTAAGTCGGCAAAGCAAACCAACAAGGACTTGGTTTACAAATCCTTCCAAAACAAGGACTATGAACTCCCACATACACTATTCAAGCCACCAATCATAACATATCTAAATTGGTCTAGCTTACCTTCAGTAAAAATTTAAAAGGATGTTTCATTTTGTCTAAAACATGAGTTGCCCCATCACCCACTAATAAACCAATGGTGAAGATTAAAACCCAATGCCACCTCATTAAATTTCAAGCAAAAACTAACAAAGCCCACACACAAGATTAACACTACTTCTAACGTTTGCTGCTACTGTGAATGTTAACGTTTAAATTTTAACCAACGCATTGTCCTCTTCACAACACGGTAGCATCATCCTCTTCGCAGCACGTCAGTGAAAAGAAAGAATGCTATTGGAGTGGGTTTCTTAATCTTCAACCACATTATCTTCGCGGCAGACTTTATTTTGTTCAAACTTTTATGCTAATCTCCACCAATAGATGGAGAAACCAGAATATGGGATGTACTGACAATTTGAGACCTTCTTAAATATCAAATTTATGACATTGTGATGTACGAGCAATTGAGAACCAAAACATGGGATAGTCTTGTAACTTTGTAGTTTTTCATGATGACTACCTTAATTGTTTGTAATGAGGAGGTGTGCTTTTTGAATGGATAGTTTTTATTTTGGGTTTAAAAAGAAGACATGCCAAGTGCTTGAGAAAAGTTCCCAAAAATTTTCAAATAGGGCCAAGGCCAACTAGCATAAACTGTGAAGAAAGTATTGTATTTGAAGGAAGCATGCCAGGGCCAACTAGCAAACTGAAGCGGCAGATTGTTGTGTTATCTGGTTTTTGTATTTTTGTTTTTAAGTTTCTTTGGAGAAGAAAAAAAAGACAAATGTATCTCATGAAAATGCTTTGTTAGCAACTACAGTGGATTCACTTATGTCAAAAGTTCAGTTAGATATATTTACCTCTTTGTCAATATACTTTTTAGATCAATAAATTTTTTTTCATTAATGTTGGAAGTCTCTTCATGGAAAACATAGTTCAAGGATACAGAGGATGCAAATTACAAATAATCCAGCTTGGTGTACAAGCATATTTGAGGTTAATAAAGCTTTAAAAAAAAATTTGATAGAATAGTTCTTGGAACAGTCTTAATGGTAAGATGTAGCTACAGCACTGTAACAGCTACAACACTTGCACCAGTTATGCAGCAGTTACAGCATTGCACCAGGAACCTATTAGAGATTTTATAACAGCAACAACATAGATTAATATATATATATATATATATATATATATTTTTTTTTTATATTCTTCCTCCAAGCCAATAGCACAGCAACATGCTTTTCTTCCTTCAAAAAGAAATTATTCTTCTAATTTGCATAAATTGTTTGCTACAAAGTAGCATTAAAGATAAAAATAACTTTGACCATTACAAACTTTGAGCTCCAACAAAATAGCATAAACTATTAGTTCCACAATTACAATCTTCAAGCTCCAAAAAAATAAAACAAAACATAAACTATGAGCTCCAAAAAGTACAATAAATTGTTAACTCCAACAATTAAAAACAATGGTTATTTACAATCATTCAAAACTAAGAATTCATTGCATCCATTCAAAGATAGGTAGAAAAAGGTTCAATTCTACCAATTGTAGACTTTGTAAGCAATGAAAGAAAGGATTCTCGTTCCTTTGTTTCTGAAAGTACTTAAATAAACTCCCTATCTCACCACATTTCTGTTCTTGTTGCCGTTTACTAAAATGGTAATTCTTTTGATCTTGCTTGGTGTAACCAAGAGCATGTAAACTTTAAATTCTTTATGTTGTGAAGCATTCAACAACTACTTTAACTTTATGATCTAGAACTATCATGGATTTCACATTGATATAAAACACAATAAAATAGTCATGAGACTTACCTAGATCCATTGATGCAATTCCCTTGAGATCCAGATAATAATAATAATTCTATGTAGGATTGGTTTTTCTCTCTTCACCCTTTTTGTTGTTACGCTTAATCCAGTTAGATTCAATCTACGAGGAGAAAAACTAAATACCTTAAATGGGTAGAGAGAGGACCAGTTTCCTAGTTTACTTAATCTCCACTTCACCATCAAAGTTTGAGTCACGTTATGAAACCACTTCTCCAATTGACCAATCAGATAAGACACTAACGGATATGCCTTTATATCCCATCAAACCTCTAACTTATCATATGTGCCTTATCATGTGGGCCACCAAATCAATTAATAAATTAAATTAGACTTACAGAGCATCTCTACCACCGACTTGCCTAGCCATGAACTCATATGAATCCTTCAATTTTATACCACTATCATAAGCCAAATCAATTTCCATTGCTTGTGCTTTTGAGACCTTTAGTTGGGATGGCATCATGTGAGCACATTGTGGAATATGAACAATATGATTATGGTTGAGCTCAAGACTATGTATAAAATATTTCCCCTTCTTTTTATCAAGCCAAATTATCATAAGAGCATTGCAACCTGTCCTTGTTTCGGCCGAATCATACTTATTTTCACCATCTCTCTCCCATGGGGTTTTATTTCCCCCTTTACAACAAGTATACTTTCTTGAAATCACCATGCCATCTTTTTTTTCTTTTATTGCACCATTCTTTACGAATACTAAATCCAGAATTTCTCCACACTCATTATAGAAGTCATATGCCTCTTGTTCAAAACCAAATTCAATGCCAAGTTTTGGAATATAATCAGTACCCAATTTTTACTATCATCATTGTTTTCCTCTTCCATGTAACTGTTAAATATAAATCAAAATGTACAAACAACATGAATTACCACTGAAAAATGAAGTAAATGAATGAATGATGGCAAAACTTTTGTAAGCTTATACAATATTTGCCTAAATTCATTAACAATGACAGAAAAACCCACAAATTTAATAATATTTAGCCTAAATTTAATCTTTTAATTATTTTGACATCTCATAAACATAGGATTGAATAAGAAATTGAAAGTAAAGATGGAAATACCTTTTCTGATACTCTGATGGTTTGGAAAGAGATTTCTTCTTCTTCTTCACTCTTTTTTCTAAACATTTACACCAAATAGTTTTAAAATCTGATTTGGCAGGCTGGAAAAAAGAAAAATAAATAAAAAGAGAGGAGAACTTGAGCATTGGGGTTTAATCTCCGCCGTCGTTTTATTAGTAGGTGTTGTGGTTAGGGGTGTGCATGGGTCGGGTTGAGGGGATTTTTTGACTCAACCCACCATGGTGGGTCAAAAAAAATTCAACCCAACCCACATGGATCGGGTTGGGTCAGGTTGAACCCATGGGTTTGACAATTTTTTTTTTTTTTTATTAAATTGAGTAGAAAAAAAATATAAATATTAATATATTAAAAAAACCTAAAGATTAGTATCAATGTAACTTCTTAAAGGCAAACAACACTAATAACTAAACAACAATAGTAATTTATTAGAATTTGTATGAACTAATTGGCTTTTATAGAGGATAGGAAGAACTGGTTATTTAAAAAAAAAATTATTAATTATATAATATTATATATACATATTAAATTAGTATTAGTAGGAGGAACCAAGGAAATGCTGCTCTACAGCTGGTTTTTTTTTTTAATTATTAAATATATAATATATATTTGAATATATATATAAGTGCCCTACAACTAATTTAAAAAAAAAAATTATTAAACATATAATATATATTAAATATGGTGGGTTTGGCAGGTTTGTAATTTTATGACCCAAACCCAACCCAACCCGCTATAAAAAATTTTTTGTAACCCAACCCAACCCACCAAGCCTTAAAAACCGACTCCACCCGGCGGGTCAGGTCGGGTTTGACAGGTCGGTGGGTTTCCTGCACACCCCTAGTTGTGGTAACTTCTGTTTAAAATAAAAGTGGATATCTTATTAAATTTTTACTGGATTGAGGTAAGTAAGCTGGGATTTGCTGAATCAGCCACATATAATTGCAAATATTCATCAAATTGTTTATAAATGTTGCGGTTGGTGTCTCTTAAAAAAAAAAAAGATCATGAAATAAGTTTGGGACATTGTCCTTCTCAAAAAAAAAAAAAAAAAAAAACATTGTTATTACCTCGATATAAGATTTAGCAGACCAAATCAGTGTATTTATTGCAACATAAAATTCAAATATTCCATCACTAGCGCTCGTACGTGAGCTCTCCTAGCCAAGCAAAATTTTATGGATCACGCCATAGCAATTCTTATTACAATTTACAAGAACAGGAAAAGGATAACAAAAAAAGGAAGACCGCGCCTTCGCTTATCAACGACAGCGTTAATTACAAACAGCTTGCACTAGTAGTCTCTTACTGGTTTTGCCACATGTGCTTGATCCAAATTTAGCCTCCGAGGCTTCAAAAGAACAATTCGTTTTTCCAACACAGGCCTACATGACAAAATTATTATTAAGAGAAAAGAAAAAAAAAACACTTAAAAGTGATGTACTTTTACTGGCTTCAAATTAGTTTGGAGTTATCTTTTTCCAACCCGCTATGTTGTGACTGAAGGGATCATCTATGTATATAGTTTTATTCACATGGTTTTCTAAATGAATCATGTAATTTGCTTAAATAATATACACATGAATAATCTTATAAACCGTCTGTTATGGTTTAGACAACACCAAAAAGGAGATTGCATTGCCCGTGGATAAGAGTATAAGAAGATAAAGGTGTTGGTTTTCAAGTTGAATTCAAATACAGCTTGTCATCACTAATTGGCTAAACTATCAATTTTTTTTTTTTTTTTTTTGGCTGAATACTAAACTATCAGTTTATATTTTTAATTTTCCAGTTTACAACACCGTCACATAGTAGTTTGGAGCTAAATTTGGTCCTTTCACATATGTTATTATATCTTTGGTAATTAACAAAGTTTAACTACAAACTTAGTTGAATCTTTACGTTACAATTAACAATTAAATAATGACATGTGTCTCTGTCATGTGCATTGTACATAACTTACTAAACACTTAAGTGATTGTATACAATCATTTTAAATAATTCACGTGCATTGTACATGACAGAATTATGAAACATATGATTGATTGTAGCGTAAGGATCTAACCAAGTTTGTAGCAATGCAACACTAAGAATATATACTTTTAATTGATTACCTTTTGTATAGCAGATAGGCTATTGGCGGCCTCACAAGTACCCTTCTTGAATGATCCGCATGTGCCTTGTGGGTCTCCAAAGCTAGCAAATTGGATTTCAGAAATTGTGTGTCCCGTTTGACATGACATTTCTAACATGTTACCTTCATATGCACTCCCACATAAAGTTCCAATCGTGACTGTCTGGAAAGACACTGGTGAAGGAGTTCCGCCTATCTCCTCAAACAAAATCAATGTGTTTTCATCTTTATTGAGGAATGATCTTGGGATGTGGTACCTGAGACAAGTAATAAATATGAATATTCTATTAATTAATTGGGATTTTTGTTTTGCTATTTCATTGGCAAAGCTAGAGATTGTTGAAGTTATGTTATATACCATCTTTGAGTAGGATGAGCACAATTTGACATGCAATTGCCTGTGTGATATCGTCCTCGATAATCACATGTTTGGCTACATCCTGTCTTATCGGCAATGTATGCAGGCCAAAAACGCCCAATGCTTTGTCCATTCACCCATGCCTGCCCTTTACCCATGCCTTTCAAGTCCACCGCCACAGGGTCTGTGCCCGAAGGTGCCTTGAACTCGGTCTGAACACAACACAATAGATAAAACTTACAAATTTACATGCCACCAATCACCGAAAGACAATTCAAACATTCATTTCCTATTCAAATGCACTCTTAAGCCAATGAGATGGAGTAATAACCTTGTACCACATCATAGGTACACGCTTTGGAAGTCTATTATTTAGAGTCCAGTTGCTGCCAGATGGTGAGTGCACATCATAGAGTCGTCGGTCCTCACCATTCAACCCAACCTTTATTGAAAAAAAAAGTCAATTAATTAATGTTGACTAATGATAAAAATTAGTAAAAAGCCATGCAGCTCAAAAACCATTCTCTACAAAATGTACCTTGTAAGACCATTGATTTGATGATAAATCTTTTACAACATTTCCCTTTCCAATCAATTGAACTGGGCCTCCAGCGATCCCAGTTGGCGTCAAATCAAGAAATGAACCATAATTCTGCCCATATAAATATGTTAAAACTTGCCCACGTACATATTTATGTTTTAGCTATTCATGTCAAAGGTATAATGTGTGAGCTATATGATTCTTTAGTCTACGAATAGATCAATGGGGAAACTATGTAAATTTATAAACTCGATATCATTTAAAGGAAGGTTGCCTCATTATCTTCATCATATTATGTCAACAACTGAGTTAAAAACATGCCTGCAGACCAACTGTGGCACTGAGGAGACTTATAGTATTAGTCCCAGATTTCAGGGTGACAGGTTGCTCAAATACGAAACGAAAATTGCCTCTAGCCTCCCATTGTGAACCTGACATCGAGATTAAGAATAACAGATTAAATAAGTATTAATTAAGCAGCAAAAATGTGAACTATCTATCATACAAATTGAAATGCATTTTACCAAATCGGAAGTACCTATCAGCTGTTGATTAACATAGGCATGAAGTACGTGGCCTGTTGTGTTCACATGCAATTTTGCATCGGTCCATTGCGTCACATTATCAATGTCAACACTGTGTCATAAAGATTTAGGAAGTCATTTTTTTTTTTTTTATGTTCTTATAAATTTCTTTTAAAGTTTCAATCTTTTTTAGGTATAGCTGTATTTTTGTTTACTTGCCAATGATCTTTAGGTCTAGCATATACCATTTTTTTTATGTTTCAAAGCAGATACAATCTGAATTAAAATCTTACCTAGTCATGTGTTGAGAGTAGTTCCAGAAGAAGTACCAAAGGTCAACAGAGCATGCCCAACAGCTAGTTCCCAACGGCTACTTCAAGAATTCATTAGAACGATGCCGTTCTGGTTGCACGAAGACTATTGAATGTATTTAATGAAACGCTGCGTTTATACTTACTGAAACGCTGCGTTTTGTATATCTGATATTATCCATGTGCTACGCTGCATTTTGTTTAGCTATTGTTAGTTGGTTAGGCAGTCTGTTAGGAAGTTTTAACAGTTACTTAGTTCCTAATTTCTCTCCGCAATTTACGGATCAATCCCGTTAATTCTGGGATCTCTGTTGAGTCCGTGATTGATCCTTGTGTATATAAATATTGTACATCACAGTAATGAACAGTAAGGCAGTCATTCATCAGAATCTTTCTTCTTCTTTCTCGAACTTCCTCTCTTTTCTCTTTGAGCTTCTAGCTTCTTTCTGAGTGTTTTACTGTGTGAACACCATTGTTGTAATCTGTAAAGCTTGGATTGAATCTTTTCATGGTATCAGAGCAGCCACGATCCCAAGGTCCAACAATGGCAGAAACTAATTCAACATCAACTTCCTCTACTGTGCCGTCAACCTCCACCACCATGCCTTCAATCTCTTCATCCATCAATCTCACTAACCAACCTCTACTGTTGCTGTCAAACATGTCAAACATGATGACAGTCAAGCTTGATTCTTCCAATTATATTGTTTGGAAGTACCAAATTTCCATGGTATTGGAAACATATTCTATGCTTGAACTTCTTGATGAAGTTCCTCTTATTCCTGAGAAATTTCTCAAGGATCTTTCTGGAGCTGTTACGTCCGTGATTAATCCAGATTATCTCATCTGGAAGTCAAAGGAAAAGGCATTATTAACCTTCATCAGCTCTACCCTAACTCCTTCAGTCTTGGCTATCACTGTTGGTTGTTCATCTGCTCAAGAAGTATGGAAGGTTCTTGAACATAGGTTTTCTTCAATTTCACGATCTCATGTGATGAATCTCAAGGGTGAACTGCATAATGTGAAGAAAGGATCTGATTCTGTGGATTCATATCTGCAGAGGATTAAGGTGATCAGAGACAAATTAATGGCAGTAGGAGTTCTTTTGGATGATGAAGAACTACTCCATGTAGCAATCAAAGGCCTCCCAAGGGAGTTTAGTGCATTCAAGTCTGCAATCAGAACCAGAAGCACAAAACTCAGCTTTGATGAACTAGCTACTCTGTTGAATGCAGAGGAAGAATCCTTGAATGAAGGTATGGAGTTCAAAGACTCCACTTTTGCAATGGCAGTTAACTCCACACCAAGGTTCAATAACACCGGTGGGAATTTTCATACCTACAATCAGTCAAATAATACTAATAGAGGTAGAGGAAGAGGCAACAATGCCAGAGGCCGAGGCAGAGGTCCAGGTCCATCTTCAAGTCAGTTTAATCATTTTTCACCACAGTCTCAAGGTTCTAATGCTAGAGTTGAGAGGCCAATTTGCCAAATATGTGGTAAAGCAGGTCACACAGCCATTGACTGCTACCACAGGATGGACTATGCCTATCAAGGCAAGCATCCACCCACAAAGTTAGCAGCTATGGTCACTTCATCCAACCATCTGTTGACTCAGGAGCAACCTTGGCTAGCAGACAGTGCAGCCACTGATCATGTCACATCTAGCCTTAACCACCTAAGCTTTCCTAAACCTTACACTGGCCAAGAACAACTCACAGTTGGGAATGGACAGAATTTGCCTATCACTCATATAGGTAATTCACTAATTCCTTCTTCTCCTTCTACTATTCAACTTAGAAATGTGTTGAGGGTTCCTTCTATTGCTTCTAATCTTGCATCTGTCCACAAGATTTGCTATGATAATAACTGTAGTTGTTACTTTGATGCAAATACTTTGTTAATTCAGGCCTTGGCCACGGGGACAATTCTTTACAAGGGCAAGAGTGAAGGTGGTGTTTACCCCATCTATCCTAATAAAGCTCCTAAGCTTCTTCTTCCCAATAAATTGTGTAATTCAGTCAAGTTGTCTCTTTCTCACTGGCACTTGTGGCACAGCAGACTTGGTCACCCTAATTCTCAAATTCTTAGACATGTTTTACATAATAATGGAATGTCTTCTCCTAATAGTGTTAATCTTGCAAATTCTTGTATTCATTGTCTTCATGGCAAGATGCACAGACTTCCATTTCCTAGTTCTAGATTTGTAGCTACTTCTCCTTTTGAACTTGTACACACAGATTTATGGGGTCCTGCACCTCATGATTCAATAAATGGCTACAAATACTATGTCATCTTTGTTGATCATTTCACTCGTTTTACATGGATGTACTTGCTCACAAATAAATCAGAAGTTTACTCTAAATTTGTCATATTTCATGCTATGATTAAAACACAATTTTCTTCCACAATTAAGATTCTGAGATCAGATGGGGGTGGTGAGTTTACTTCTAAGTCTTTTGAGTCTTTTCTATCTTCCAATGGGATTCAACATCAGATTTCTTGTCCCTACACTCCACAACAAAATGGTTTAGTTGAAAGGAAACATAGACACCTAATTGAGACCACAATCACCTTACTTTCACAAGCCTCTCTACCTTCCATATATTGGTCCTTTGCTGTTCAGTCAGCACTGACACTCATCAATCTCCTTCCAACAGCCACCTTAGACTTCATATCACCTTGGTTTAAACTCTATGGCCACAATCCAGATATCCTTTCTCTTAAAGTTTTTGGCTGTGCTTGTTACCCTTACCTCAGACCATACAATCAACACAAACTTAATCATAGAACAGCTGAATGCATCTTCTTAGGCTATTCCAATGTTTCTAAGGGATACTTGTGCCTTGATTTACTCACTAACAAGTTATATACCTGCAGGCATGTGTTGTTTAATGAACACAGATTCCCTTTTCCTCTTACATCTCCTTCTGTCACACCTTCTCACCCACCAACTCCAGACATATGGCTGTCCAATCTCTTGTACCTTCACTCTTCCAATCAGCCTTCTATCCTAGGTCCCTACACACCTAATTCTTCCTCTTTTCCCATACATGTCTCTACTCCTATCCCATCTGTCTCTAGTCCTAGTCCAGCTCCTATTCCTAGTTCCTCATCTCAGTCTCCCTCTCCATCTCCATCCCAATCTCAACCTATACACTTACCTACCACTTTACAACCTACTGCCTCAGCTCCTCCTTCCTTGCCGCTTGCTCTTCCACAAAATACTTCAGCTTCTACCCTCATCTCTACTCCAGCACCTATCAATTCCCATTCTATGCTCACCAGATCTAAGAATGGTATCACTAAGCCTAAACTTTGTTTTAAGGCTATGCTTGATTACTCTCATACTGAACCTCCATCCTACAAGGTTGCTTCTAAGTTTCCTCAATGGGTTCAAGCTATGGATGCAGAATTTTCTGCCTTGCAAAGGCAGAAAACTTGGTCTCTTGTTCCTGCTCCTATTGGCATCAATTTGGTGGGGTGTAAGTGGGTGTATAAGCTAAAATTACATAGTGATGGAACCATTGCTCGCTATAAAGCCAGATTGGTTGCAAAGGGGTTTCATCAACAGGCAGGTGTGGACTACACTGAGACATTCAGTCCAGTTGTGAAACCAGCTACAGTCCGGCTTGTTCTTTCAATAGCAGTGAGCCTTCATTGGCCTCTCCGGCAATTGGATGTCTCCAATGCCTTCCTCCATGGTTTTCTAAAGGAGGAAGTCTACATGGCGCAGCCCCCAGGCTATGTGGATCATGACTTTCCTCATCATGTCTGCCGGTTGCATAAATCTTTGTATGGCTTGAAACAAGCTCCTAGAGCCTGGTTTGACAGATTTGCCTCTCAATTGTTACATCTTGGCTTTGAAGCTTCCATGGCAGATTCCTCTTTATTTGTGTATCACTCTCATCAACTCATCATTTATCTCCTTGTGTATGTTGATGATATAATCATCACTGGCAACTCATCTTCCCAAGTCTCTCATCTAGTCACTGCTCTTAGTCAAGCTTTTGAGCTTAAGGATTTGGGTGCTCTTTCCTATTTTTTAGGCATTCAAATTATGCCTTCCAAATTTGGGCTTACCTTATGTCAGTCAAAATATGCCTCCGATGTGCTTCACAGGTTCCACATGGAGAATTCCAAGCCCACAAAGACTCCTTGCTGTCCTAATGTGCGCCTTACTCCTTTTGATGGTTCTGTTTTACCTGATCCCTCTGAATATAGGAGCATGGTGGGTGCTCTCCAATACTTGACTTTCACACGCCCTGATTTAGCTTTCAGTGTGCATCAGCTCTGCCAGTTCATGAATCAACCCACTACATCTCATTTGGAGGCAGCCAAGCGTGTTCTTCGTTATGTGAGGGGCACTTTACATTTTGGCATACATCTTGCTCCAGGTCCTCTCACCTTCTCAGCCTTCTCTGATGCAGATTGGGCTGGCGACCCCACTGACCGAAAGTCTACTACTGGCATATTGATCTTCCTTGGCTCCAGCCCAATTTCTTGGTCTTCCAAGAAACAATCCACTGTTTCCCGTTCTTCCACAGAGGCCGAGTATCGTGCCTTAGCTTCCACAGCAGCTGAGTTAGCTTGGCTTCGCACACTCTTCAAAGAACTTAAGTTGTTTCTTCCTCACATCCCCATACTTTGGTGTGATAACAACTCTGCTATTGCTCTGGCCTCTAATCCTGTGTTTCATTCCAGAACCAAACACATTGAGGTTGACTACCATTATGTGAGGGGCTGTGTTCTTCGGAGTACTTTGGGGATCAAGTTCATCTCTGGCCGTGACAATTTCGCTGATATTTTTACCAAACCCTTGCCTGGTCCCCATTTTCTGGTTCTGCGTCGCAAACTCTTGGCTGACACTGCCTCGAGTTTGAGGGGGGATGTTGAGAGTAGTTCCAGAAGAAGTACCAAAGGTCAACAGAGCATGCCCAACAGCTAGTTCCCAACGGCTACTTCAAGAATTCATTAGAACGATGCCGTTCTGGTTGCACGAAGACTATTGAATGTATTTAATGAAACGCTGCGTTTATACTTACTGAAACGCTGCGTTTTGTATATCTGATATTATCCATGTGCTACGCTGCATTTTGTTTAGCTATTGTTAGTTGGTTAGGCAGTCTGTTAGGAAGTTTTAACAGTTACTTAGTTCCTAATTTCTCTCCGCAATTTACGGATCAATCCCGTTAATTCTGGGATCTCTGTTGAGTCCGTGATTGATCCTTGTGTATATAAATATTGTACATCACAGTAATGAACAGTAAGGCAGTCATTCATCAGAATCTTTCTTCTTCTTTCTCGAACTTCCTCTCTTTTCTCTTTGAGCTTCTAGCTTCTTTCTGAGTGTTTTACTGTGTGAACACCATTGTTGTAATCTGTAAAGCTTGGATTGAATCTTTTCATCATGTACCACAAGTAATCACTCACATCAACAGTAGCTGCCTTTTGTTCAAGAAGCTTTGTGTCTGTAAAGCTTCCCTTTCCTGAGAGGGTGTCGGTCATGGATTCTGGTACCCAACTCCAAGAGAGTTTTGTAGAATTCTCAGCCCCATCTGATTTCTTTTCCATCAAAGAGGTCTGCGTGTTAACCTGTAGAGAATAACATACATAATTAGTATGGTTACGTACTTGAAAGACTTGTGGGACAAATAGAATTCACTAGACAAAAAGCTAGTCAATCCCTTTCTTTCACCTTTGCAGTGTTGTAAATTTCCTTGTTGCAACCATCAAGAATGCTAACAGACCAAGCAGGCACAAGATACTTGCCATCTTTTTGCAAATCAACATTAGCATCTTCCAGGTTCATATTGCTTAGGAAACAAAATTTTTGCCCGGTAGAATTGCTAACGTACGTAGTTAGCTGATAACAAAATTAATGTATCAATGTTACTCCTTTTACTTGGGATATAAAAAGATTAGAGAAACGAGTTTCAGTTCAATTCGGTCACCTACATCAGTTCCATTACCAATCTGCTTGGTTGATGAGGAGCTATTTGTGAGAACCTTCTCTCCCGATTTAATTGCTGCATGAAGTTGCTTAAGATGTCCCCACTTGGGCTGGTTTAAATTCCCTGAAATTTTTTAAAATGAGCATGAACAATCTATTGTGCAGACATGGTGATAATTGACTTCAGATCACTATTAATATTCATTTAGTTTAGGAGTTAAAAGTGTCTCAAAGAAAAGATTGACCTTGATGCAAATTAAAAATGCTGTTATACTTATTTAGTGCTGGAATAAGAAAATTTGTCTTCTTTGGTTCATTTGGAATAAAAAATAAGATGGAAAAATATTTTGTTTTATTTGATTCTTTGATTACCAAATTCATCAAGTGGTGCATGATATTCATATGATGTTACAATGAATGGCCCTCCTGATGTGCGTCCAAAGTTGGTGCCTCCATGATACTGAAGTGAAGGAAGTAAAAGAATGTGTCAATAAATTGAACTTAAAACTGCTCATTATGGAATCTCAACTGCAAGATACAAAGGTGCGAGAGTTTTGAGTTTGGATTAACAGAGTAATCAACCATGTAATAATTTTGAAAGACCCCTCCAGCTTGGAAAAAGCGTGCTACAGCAAATGCCACGTCTTCAGCAGCTCGATAGGGATCCTTGCCACCCCATGTCTTGTACCTTAAAGGAATTTACATACTAATTGAGCTCTGGTAGTACATCCAGGAAAAATAAAAAGAAAAAATGTAAAGCAAGAAGATTTACCAGCCAGTCCAGTTTTCTGTCCACATTTTGGGACTTTTTGGATTGTTTGGCTTAAAGTCATCGCAGTAGAACCCATTGCATGTGTTTATCTGTAAGAGGGAACAGGAAAATTTTGTTTTTTTTTATGAAATAAGTTACATCAACCTTTTCAACAAGTTTGATGCTATATACTACTAGATATGTTTCAATGAAGATAGAAAAATGAAATACCATGGATTGCGGAGCATCACTCTGCTGGCACATAATCCAAGGGACACCTATGTTGAGGGATAGAGCCATATTTGCACACCATTGAATGTATGATTTCCCTGCTTCTCCATAAGGTTTCATAATATTTCCATATTCGTTCTCTATCTGTGATGTTTGAAATTGAATTCAAATTCAGGAAAAAGGTTTATGCTAATTAGTATCAATGTTCTCCATTGGAATAGGAGAAAAGAAGAATAATCGTGTTGCTATAATTAGGTGATATTACAAATTTTATTACGTAAGTCAGCAATCACAAAAATGTAACTGCATGAGTTTGTAAACTTGTCTACTAAAATTGATAGTAGATTTAGCATTATTTTTAGATGAAACCTGTGCAAATATTATGGGACCTCCTTGTGGTGCAAACAGCTTTGCTTCTTTGCACAACTCCACTATCTTTGTAGTGAAAGTTTGCATTTCATCCTGCATGTTAAAAAAACATAGAATTTAGATTCGTGCTACCAAAATTCAATATGATAATTTCCATGGAACCAAGTTAGAACAAATATGAGGCAAATTTATTAAAGCCTTAACCTTGAAAATTTTATTGTCTGTCCTCAGTTGAATGCCCGGCAAATTATGTAGCCACACGGGGAAACCTCTGGTGAGCAAAAATTAAAGATGTGTATTTAAGTGACACTTCTTTATTAGGTACTTAGTTAAGTTAGAAAATTTACAAGACGCACAAAAGGTTTACCCATAATTCCATTCAGCACAAACATAGGGACCAATTCGCAGAAAGGCATATAGTCCAGCTTCTTGAACTAGTTTGAAAAACTTTATGAAGTCTAGTTTTCCCGAGAAATCGTACTAGGACATAGCGAAAAACGAATATCAGAACAAATGGTTGGGCTTGAAAGTTTAATTCCTTGAGATAAAATTGGTGTTTAAAAGCTAAAACTTAAAACCAATGCCGACCTTTCGGCGCTGGGGCTCATGCTGGTCCCAGAACACATATGTTTCAATTGCATCAAGTCCACCTTCTTTTGCCTTTTGAATCAAATCCGGCCACATCTGTAACCAGCATGGAGATTGTATATATTATGTTGTAAAAAGTATATGGAAACATCTTTCCCACACCACACATTGGCAAAGCAAGCTTAAGTTACTTTCCGTAGCTACATAGTTTATAGGTGTAAGTGTAACAAATGAAATCCTATACTTTTGAAACTATGAGGTTTTGATACATGATCAATTTCAATTGCATCAAGTTTACCTTCTATCAAACCACTTCAGCAAAAAGTCTAAAAACACACACTCTTGCACATACTTTGTCATAATTAGTACACATGTCAAGTACTGATTAGATTGACTTTTACAAGTATCAATGGTGGTTCTCATGTGTAAGTGATGTAATACAATCACATATTGAGAAATGTGTAAGTTATGTTAAAATGTGTTGACAAAATGTGTGTCCATATAAAAACCGATATATAAGTCGAGTTCTAAAAAGAAAATAAAAACAGTAATTCATTTGGGTTTTCCAAGACAATGTCATTCTAGAATTTACTCCAAAAATAATAGAGAAATTTAGGATACCTCTGGGGTGCTGCGTGTATAATGAATTGAACCAGAAAAAATAACTCGCCTTTCACCATTGATAATAATGGCACTTGAATCATAGGAAACACTTGTGCCTGCTGCTAATACTGAAAGACATGAGCATAGCAAGGCTAAAATAGGTAGAAGTTTATTGTTAATCCAAATGCATTGCATTTTGATCCCTGACTATAACTACACCAAAAATGTGTAGCTGAGACCAGATATTTATATCACAAGCAAATGTCTATATAAGGAAAAATTATTAGGTCTGTCAAGAGAGTTACTAAAGTGGTTCTCTTGGTACTACTAACCAATAAAACACTCTATTATGCAAATATTCATCACTTAGTGGTTCTTTATTTATAACTCTTATTCTGCTTAAGAATCTAACTCACGCATTTGTATAAATGGCATTATTTCAGTGATTAGGAGGACCACTTCAACAACCCTCCCAGAGGAGAACAAGTGTAGGTGAAAGCTGATTGAACACAATTCAAGGATAGCCAATGACTCGTTCAGAGGTTTTAAATTTCAATTCAACCAAGTAAAACTGTTTAGTTCTTGCGTAATAGACTCCACCCACATGGTTAAAAATTGCATTGGACCGTGGTCAAGGACTAGATTTATGTTGCCTTGCTTCCCTGAATCACAGCTTTAGAATTACAAGAATTGTTTCCCACTTGTAATATTGTATTGATTAAAAAAAAAAAAAATTGGTTAAAGAATGAGGCCAATATCTTTGAGAAATTTATTTATCAAATGAGAAAGTTTTGCTACAAACTTGATTGTAGCCAATAGTTATAACTCCACTTATATTTTTTATATTAGATGTGAATATTGATAAATCAACCATTGGAATTCATTTTCTTCTTATATTCTTCATGCTAGTAAAATTTCCAAAAAATCAAAAATTAATAGTTATATCATCAATCAAATATTTAAATTTCAAGTTCTTGTTGTCTAAAATTATGCATAAAAAATAAGTTTATGGATTGAATAGTAAATAACATCCAATTGACACAAAATTTGACATGCGCATTAAGAATATAAAAAATATATAATCTAATGATTAGATTTTCAAAATATATAATCATATTAATGTTTTAATTGAGAGTTATAATCACTAGTTACAACCATTTTTTTTTTTTTTTTTGGGAAGAGTTACAACCAACTGAACCAAGTTTGTATACAAACTTTTTCCATTATCAAATTTGAGCGGTATTAATTTCACAATTTTTATCCACAAATTTAGCATCATAATCTTCCTTAGCAAAATCTTTGACAACATATATATCCAGAGAAATACAACAATGATTAGAAGTCTTTTTTATTATTCCATAAAGTTATTTGTAAAATATGTGGCTAAATAGTTATGGAATTTCATGCTTTGAGAAATTTTTCCATTAGAGTTATGAGTGTGGTTATTTTTTATTTTTTATTTTTTAAAAGGATTTGATTGAATCACAAAGATGATAAAGTACCTCCAAATATATCACTTTCAACCATTAAATTTAAGGGTAAATTTAATGGTATTTTTGACTCTTGCATCTCAAAATAGATTTTTTTACTTTCCAATAATGATTAAGAAAGTTAAATTACAAATTACATCGTTTAACTTTAACATGTTTCATTTTTTGTCCCTATAGAATTTTATTTTTTCATTTCAATGGAATCCTTGTTGATGCCTCATTTTATACCAACTTATGATTTAGGTTTCTATATTTAATGTAGACATTCTAATTCTAGTTTGTACTGATCTATATCAGAGTTTTGTGATCCTATCTATGAAAAACCCCAATTTTTAACTTCAAAAAAAAAAAAAAAAAAAAAAAAAAAAACCCCAATTTTTACCATAATAATTTTGGCTCGATGACAAGCCCAACTGTTCAGTTCCTAAGACTCAAAGCCCATTTCAAGCCCAATCCCTGATTTCCTAAAACTGCTAAAGGTAATAGGAAGCTGCTTTGATACTGTAATTTTTGTAAGGGAAATAAAGTAGAAAACCAATTAATGGAAAATTATTTACCTTGTTGAAAACTCCAATACCCTTTTGTAGAAGAATAATTTCGTGAAGACCTCTATTAGTTTGATCATATTTAACAATGATTATATTTTAATTGGGGTCACTGACTCTTTGTGTTACATTTGTCTGATAAATTGTAAAATAAATTACTGCAACTGCATCAGAAAAAATCTTGTTTTAAGATAAATCAAGTGATATAGGTAATTTTCATATTGCAGAGGAAAACAAAATCCCACAAGAAATATAACACATAAAAACGATTTCAATTACTAATTTATTTAACAAAGTAAACAGTACTAAATGAGGAAATTGAACTCCCTAACCATAACACCCTAACCCTAACTACCAAACAAAACCACATAATTTATGACCCAAGACCCTTTTTTTTTTCTGAGAAAACCCAAGACCTAAAACTAAAAACTTAAATAAAAAATTTAGCACACAGCCTCCACAGCTAGTCTTTTGGGGACTCCACCACAATCTACTGTTCCAAATGTCTCTTCAGAAACCTCAATTGAGCAAGTGTTCTTACCAACACATGCCTACAAAATTAAAACAAAAATTTGGTTAATATTATATAAACTTCACATGAAAATGAATATATATATATATATATAAGTAAAAGATAATAAAAATAAACATCTAAAAAATTTACATACATTTTGGAGGATAGACAATGCATCTTTTGTTGCTTCACAGCTACCTTTTTGAAACGATCCACAGGTACCTTGTGGAGTACCAAAACTAGCAAATTTAATTGATGAAATTGGACGTTCATTGCATGACAATTCCAATGTATTATTACTCTCATATGCATTGCCACACGCACTTCCAATTGTGATTGTTTGAAAATTGACAAATGATGGGTTACCACCAAATTCCTCAAACAATACCAATGTATTCTCATCATCTTTAATTAATGATCGTGGAACATGATACCTATAACCAAAAAAAATTACATGTTAAAATTTAGAAAGAAAAAAAAAATCAATTTTCAAAATCTCAAAATATAAAAATATAAAAATTATATATATATATATATATATATAAAAAAAAAAAAAAAAAAAAAAAAAAACTCTCACCATCTTTGTGTAGCTTGGCCACAATTGGTTAAACATTTTGAGCTACCATATGTACCACGATAATCACAAACTTCAACATCACAACCATCCTCATCGGCAAGATAGGTTGGCCAATATCGCCCAATATTAAAGCCATTAACCCAAGCAAAACCTTTACCCATTCCTTGTAAATCTAAAACTATTGGATCTGTGCCCAAAGGAGCTTTAAATGTGGCCTGAAAAAAAAAAACATATATATATATATATATATATATAAGTAAATAACTTGAATAATACAACAATAAAACAAGTAAATAGTAGTATTTTTTTTTTTATTGTACAATTACCTTGTACCAAGTGAAATTCCTATTGATAGGAAATTGTTGGGCTTGCCATTTCGAAGCTTGGTATGAATCCAAATCATAAAACTTATCTTCCAACCCATTCAATCCAACCTTGTAAGTCCATTTATATGAAGATAAATCTTTAATAATTGTCTCATCTCCTTTTTGTACTACCAATTGAACAGGTCCAGGAAGGCCAGTTTGTATCATGTCAAACATTGGCCCATAATTCTGTTTACATTAAAATTATTAAATTAAATTAAACAAAGAGATGGTTTCTCAAAAAAAAAATTAAACAAAGAGACACCAAAAATCAAACTTTAATCCATATAAAAAATTTATAAAATAAAAAATCAAACTTACTGCTAGACCGACAGTAACACTAAGCAACGCAATTTGATTTCTTCCTGGATTTAGTTGCACCTTTTGCTCAAATACAGAATTAGAAACTCCATACTTGGCCCATTCAGATCCTAATTTCAATAAAATTAAAATAAATAACCATTTAAACTCGCAATTAAAAGTTGAAATATTAAAAATAGTTAAAGAATCGAATCACTTATTACCAATATATTTTCCATTTACATATGCATGAATGATTTGTCCGCTGCCATTTACTTTGAGGGACATTTCAAGACTCCAAATTGGATCATATTCTTTAATATCCACACTATTAATTTTAAAAAAAAAAAAAACTGATTAATAAAAAAATTGATTAATAAATGAAAAAATAATAAATAAATAAAAGTTAAGTCGTTTACCTTGTAATGTACCACAAATAATCACTAGTGTCATTAGTAGCAGCTTTTTGATCAATGAGTTGGTGTGCAGAAACATATCGTTTTCTTTGAAATATAGTATCCTTAAGAATCTCAGGCCTCCACGACCAACTAAGAGTTGCACCTTCATTCTCAGCTTTGTTTGCTGCCTTTAACATCACTGAAGTTTGAGTATTCACCTATAATATAATTATTATTCTATGTTAGTTAATCACAAATATTATTCTTTTACTATATCATAAACACTTTATAATAAATAAATAAAAGACAAGTATAGTATATATTATATATAAATTACCTTTGCTGTATTGTATACTTCATTTTTACAATCTGGAAGGATGGTAACAGACCAAGCTGGAACCATAAATTGATTCCCTTGAAAATTGATTGTAGCATCGGTGGTACTGTTTGCATTCCCCAAAAAACAACTTGAAGATCCATTGGTTGCATATATAGTGGCCTAATTCAGATATATAATATGTCAAATTTTTATACAAAAATACATATTTTTATAGAGCATTCATTAGCATGACTCATTTTTATATTGAATAAATAAAACGGTACTTATGTCTTACCGAAACAGAATTGTTGAAGTCAATGGTAGAAACATTCCCATGAGTAAGAGTCATCTCCATTGACTTCAAAATGGCATGCAATTGTTTCAAGTGCCCCCATTTTGGTTGATTTAAATTTCCTGTGATTTTGATAAATTAAGAATTATATAATTTATTTAAAACTATATATGTATAAAAATTGAAATCTTAATGTAAAATAAAATATATAGTTACCATATTCATCAAGAGGAGCATCATAATCATATGAAGTGGTAATGTAGGGGCCACCAGCTGTGCGACCAAAATTAGTGCCACCATGGTACTAAAGAAAAACAACAATCATTTTCATCAGTTGATAGTTCATTAATTTGTAATAAATAAATGAACATATTCATTCGAAATTTCAAACTCAATAATTAATAATAAGTACTAACCATATAATAATTTTGAAGTGTGCCTCCATTTTGGAAAAATCTTGCTACAGCAAAAGCAACATCCTCGGCGGTTCTGTGTGGATCTTTGTCACCCCAACTCTTAAACCTATAATTAATTCATAAGAAAATTTTAAAAATATATTTTAATTAATCACATTAATACATGAAAATTATTATTATTATTTAACTAAATACAAAGTATAATATACTCACCAGCCAGTCCAATTCTCAGTCCAGATTTTGGGACTATTAGGATTATTTGGAGTGAATGAATCACAGTAGAATCCATTGCACGCATTGATCTAATAAATGACAAAGTTAATTAGTAAATTCTAAAACTACTATATAGTTATTTATAATATATATAAAAAATACAATAAATACTACCATTGGTTGTGGAGCATCGCTTTGTTGACACATAACCCATGGAACTCCTACTTGAAGTGATTCAGCCATATTTGCACACCAATCAATGTATGCTTTTCCAGCATCCCCATAAGATGTCATTACATTTCCATATTCATTCTCAATCTAAATAAAAATAAAAATAAAAACAAATTTTAGTACAACAAATAATTGGATCACCGGAAGAGAAACCATAAAGATGTATGGTAAATATTCATATCTCATGGAGAGAAAAACTAAAATAACTAAATTCAGCTATATACCTGAGCAAGGACAATTGGACCTCCTTGTGATGCAAAAAGCCTCTCGTTTTTTACCATATTAACTATCATGGTTGTAAAATTTTGCATCTCATTCTATTTATTAAAAAAAAAAAAAAAAAAACATATATATTAGAAAGTACACATAAAATTAATCATAACAATAATCCAATGAGAATTATAGAAGTTACCATAAATACACTATTTGCAGTCCGAAGCTCAATACCAGGCATGTTATGCAACCAAACAGGTAACCCTCTAGGAAATTATTAAATCCATATTAGAAAATTTTAATTATCACAAGAATAATAAAAGATGTTATGACGTTAAAAAAAGAAAATTAAAATATACCCATAGTTCCATTCGCCACAAATATAAGGGCCAATACGAAGAAAAACATAGAGTCCTTCATCTTGAATGGTTTTGAGAAACCTTATGAAATCAAGGTTACCAGAAAAATCATACTGGCGACGAGATGGCTCATGAGCATTCCAAAACACATAAGTCTCAATCATATCTAGTCCACCTTCTTTTGCTTTCTTTATTAGGTCAGGCCACATCTAAAAAGTCACAAATAAAGTACATGTTAGAATCATAATCGGTAAAATTTTACTAATAAGTGGTTACAAAAACTCTACTTTCAAAAGGAGCAATCAATGAATGTGTCATTCCTAACTAGAGGAGTAAATCCTAACGCTAATTAACATCTATACATAGATGAATATGGCTTAGTCACTTATGCATCACCATCTAGTTAAGGTACACATCTTTTCTTTTCTTTTTTTTTTAATGAATATATATCATGGTAGGGTTTGAACTATGACCCACTACAAGTTTACTCTAAACTATGACCTATTTGAGAAAATAATCAACTTAACGCACAACATGTGGTAATTCGTTAAATTTTTTTTTATAAAACAACCCAAAACTGAAAATTCACAAGGATATTACTAATGTTATTCATATCATATATATATTAGCAATTCATGATAGTAAACAAAATAAAATAAAATAGTACCCCAGGAGTGCTTCGAGGGTAATGAATTGAGCCAGAAATCAAAACCCTACGTGCGCCGTCAATGGTGATTGCTCTTCCATCATGAGAAACCTCATAGGCAGAAGTGCAAAGAGCGAGGAGGAAAAAACAAAAGCAGATAGCAGAGAAAATTTTTTGTGAAGCAGCCATGTTGCTGTGAACGATTGATTGCTATGATTGATTCATGAATCACCTATTATATTTATAGTGGCCTAGGAGGAAAATCTTAACAGAAGAATCCTAGTGTAACTCTATTGTTATTATCCAATATCCATAATATTATCCAGCTAAGATATGATAAATAAATTTCCCCCTAAATCTCGTTTCAATTAAGTACGGTAACAAATTTTATAAGTTGATAAAAAAAAAAATCTTAATTTGTTTCAATCCAAATTCTTCATCTAATCTACTCAAACGTTTTCTCATATTGTCACCTAATTAATTGTCATGCATATATTTTAGGTTTTTTTGTTCACTATACCTTTTAGTTGATAGAGAGTTTAACTTAAACCCAAGCCTTCCACAACTCTCATATTGTACGTAAGTTATTTTTTTATTAAAAAAAGAAAAAAGAAAAAAAAAAAAAAAAAAAAAAAAAGGAAGTTTAGTATGGTTACAAAGTTATCCCATAAAAGCTTTCTCAAAACAAAATAAAAAAGCTTATCCCATAAAAAACTATAAATATACGTGAAGTCTGAAAACAAATTGATATCATCAACAATTAAGCTTTTGAAGTATTTTTAACAAAAAGAACCTCTTTAAATAAATCTTCTTAAAAAAAAAAACTTATTTAAATAAAATAAACATAAGTTGTTTTGTTATTATCAACTTCTTTAAATAAAGTAACAATAAGTAGTTGTTTATATCAAATTCTTCTTTTTTGGATAAATAACAAACTAAGCTGCGAACATTAGTTTTAGATAAAGTAATAATAAGTATCAAATTTTTATGTTTTATGTTTTTTTTTTTTTTTATTATTGTTATTTTTTTAAAAAAAATATGTATCCTACTTGGTTTGTGCCATACAAACCAGCCAAAATTACGTTTTGTTCGATCAATCTCATATTGCTCTCTCCTTTAGAATCGTTCTCAAATTGCTTTTTTTCTTTTTCTTTTTCTTTTTTTTAATATTCTCAAATTGCTCATAATCCGCATCAAATACAACTTCCAAAACTAATTAGATAAAGCGTGAATACAAAAAATTCTAATTAAAATGAATTACAAGGACAGCTAATTTGATAAAACCTAAAACACCTAAACAAAAAAGAGAATACGCATAAAAGGGAGAAGATAATTTTATTACATTTGAAACACCATCTACATCAAGTAGATCTTCTAGGTATTAATGTTTTAGCTGTTATATATTTATTTATTTTTCAAACAAATTCTCTCTCTCGATTTGAAAACAAAAAATTAAACTTTCTCACTCCCTCTCCAAGAAGCAGTGTGACATGGAAGAAATCACCACCACTACAGGCAAGTATTTTTTTTACACTTTACATGCACTTGATTGTCTTTCAAATATGCATACGGTTAACTTGGTCGTATATTTTATAATCATTTGCAAGATTAAAATGAAAATCTATTATGAATTTATGCCTATCAAGATCTGTAGATTCAACCAACAAAAGACAAATAAACACTATTTTTGCAAACAAATCATATAAGCAATGAACAATTGAAGGTAACCAATATAGTCATACATTTATTTTTCACAGTAAATTTGTATCAATCTGCTTCAATTGTGTACATTTATTTTATAATAAGTTAGTTTCCAAGTAAAATTAATCTTCTTGGTGAATACTTCAATAAACTAGGATGCTAATGTTGTTACGAGAATTACCTAGCAAAAACCCTGAAGACATACCTAATATCAAGACTGAGTCTTCAAAATAAAATTGGATCAATTGATAAAAGTAAGCATACAAGGTCAGTAGTTTGGGAGGGTTATCGTAGCCTTGCAGATATGATGAAAAACTATATAATATCATATAAAAAGCCTTCAAATTTCAAAACGACAATTTTTGCATGATTACATGTTAATTATAGTAATTATATATATAAAATATTATCACAATTAATATTTTTATTTACAAATAATTAAAAATGTATTGTTTATTTTATGTAGTTTTGTACACTATTGAATTCCTAAAAAGAGGATTGCCCCATGCACATATTTTGATTTGGCTTCACATATGAAGCAGTAGCTCAATTCATGATGCATGCATGGATCATGTGGTGTAGCAATTAAAAACTCATTATTCATTTCTTTATAATAATTATTTATTTTGTTGTGTTTATTCAAGTAAAATATATATATTATAAGATTATAATAAAATCATGCCACAGGGGCCTTTAACTAGTATATATATATATATATATATATATATTATTAAAAAAAAAATTGGATTGTTCTTCATTATTGAATTGAGGGTTTTCATATACTCTTTTATTTTAATTTTTTATTGGATTTTTTTTAGTTATTGAATTTAGAGGATGTTATGGTGATTGGTAAGGATTAAAGCAATATTTAGTGACATAAATATAGAATTAAGAATGCAGAGATATTAGTATATTACACTAGATGAAAATTTTGAGATGTATGCAATAATAATTCATTTAGCTAATTGTTTCTCAATAAAATTATATGTTTTATGTATTTATGATCATAATTTTATCACACACAAGACATTAACTAATTGTACAATTGAAATATATATATAGATATATTCTTTTAACCAAATAATGGCCTCTTATTCTCTTTGGTAATACTAGCAAGAGTTAGAGCGACACAAATACATCATAAAGGAAGAAACAAAAGATATACTAACAAAATGTGAAACAGTTCCAAAGTATTTGCATGTAAAGCCATTTATATGTATGCTATAGACAAGTCAAGTTTAAACTCATCACCAAATAAGATTATATGTTCAAACTTTGTTTATTTACATGTTGAATAAGCTCGAGCTTGTTTATGAGTTACTTGATTAACTTATTATTTTCCTATATATAGTAAACCCATGACTAAAAAATGTTTTACTCCTTCACAAATATATGAGGTTTTACTACATATAGATTGTTTATGTTATGAATAAACTACAAATAATAATTTTATATCGTATGAACTAATTAACAATCTTATAAAACTCGATTTCAAGTCTATATAAACATATTTTTAAACGATTATACAAATAATATATAGTATTATATATAGTTAATTCGAGCCCTCATATTCATGAACATATTAATATATTTGAGTTTGACTCATTTAATAATCAAGTCTAAAGTTGGGCTTGAGTTTGACTTGTTTACTAAATAAACAAACATAAATAAGCTTTTTCTTGAGCGAACTCGAGCTAGGGAAGGAGCCTAAATCAACCCCCTTCTTTCTTATATTTTTTCCAAAAAAGAAAGCAATACAAAGAGATTAGACTCTCAAATGACCTATTTTGATTGAGACTGAAAACTCATCTAAAATGGAACCTAGTTTAAGCCATTAAACAAATTAGAACGGAAAAGTAAGAAAAATAACTAGTAGGGATATAAATGTAGTCTTTGTTCATTTACAGCCCTATTTATATGTTAATTAAAGATGACAGTTTATTTGCAATTCTAGACTTGCAAAATTTGAAAGAAAGAACATTTATAATTAACATTTGAATAAAAAATTAAACTTTAGAATGATATTTTCGTATCAAATGGCCCTGACTTACTTTAACTTAATCTTCAACGAGGTGGTTGCTTTTTGTAGGATCTTCTTATTAATTATTAAGAATTCAAATGCAGCATCAAACAATTAACTTAAGCATCTTGGATTGTTGGAGAAAATTTTATATGTTGCAATGTAAAACAAAACATCACATAAAGAAATGTTATCATTGATCTCGTTAGATTTGATTGATTATAATAATCTGTCACTATCTAAGTTTGGAAATAGTTTAGAAGACCTGATGAAAGCCACACCTGTGACCTGGACAACGTACCTCTAGTCAAATGAAAGCTTTATTTTACCTTCTATTTTGCGAAACCAAAAAATAATAATTTTTTAATAAAATTAAACCTATTTTTAATAAAATTAAACCTATTTAATAGAATGAAATTCAATGTATAATTTGTTTGTTCCAAAAATCTTACTTGCAATGAACTTTTTTTCCCATGAATTTAAGTTGTATGAGACTTTGAATAATTTTTTTTAATGAATAAATAATTCTAGATTTTGATTCTTAGTAGTATAATTTTTTTTGAGAAGGTAGTAGTATAACTGTATAAGTTGATTGGTACCTTTCTCTTCCTTGACCACGGAGACTCCATAATTTTACTTAAAATTCTCCAAATAGGGCTACAATTTTTATTACGTTAGTCTTATAAATTGACGTATCTCCAATTAGAAAGAGACAATTCAAAATTCAGTTATAAGTGGTTGAAATCCACCAATTACATTCATTACCATATCAATTTGTAAGTGTTATATAATAAAACTTGTAATACCTTTAGTGATGGTACTCTCATCTTATAGTAGTATTGACATTATATCAATATTAACATTCAAAATTTTAGCAATAGCAGAATTGGTCAAAAGCTAAGTTGATCGAGAACATGGTTATTAGTATCCCAATCTGGATCTTAAGATGCTAACATCCTTAAAACGTCCTAATAAGATCTTTATTGGGAGGAAATCCATGTGAAATGTTGATCTTGTAGTGATGCTAAAGATCCTATGCTATGAAAGAAAATTCAATTATCTTTTTCAGGTTGAACTTTAAAAATAAATTATATATATATAAAGATTTGCTTAACGGCCCTAGTTCAAATTGATTAAAAAATCATTAAAACAATGCAAAAAAAATAAAAAAATTCATGTCTCATGTCACCTTAAGGGCTTAACCTAATCAACAAAATCATAGAAGACAGAAGAGAAGAGACTAGAGTGTAGTGAGCGAGTGAGAGCATGATGGCGCCATTTTGAGAGAAACTATTGACACCTACGATGGTTTCTTTTTTTTGTAATTCTAATGTTGATTAGTTACTTAGTTGCCTAACATAGAAACTCACTAATTATACTTTTTCAACAAACACTCACTGATTATAGTTTCCCAATGTTAGAAAGATTATTTGATAAATCTTACTATCTTGGTAACCGTTTAATGGAATTGTTAGTTGTTTTGTGTTGTTTATGTGAGACATTAAGTATTGCTATTTGTTTTTTGTTGTTTATGTGAGACATTATGTATATTTGTGTGTTAGAATTTAGAATTTGGTACTTGTGAGTTGTAACTTTTGAACTTTGTTTATGTATTTGTAATTTGATACTTTTTCCTTTTATTAGTAATTTGTGTCAAAAAATTACTTTTTTTCAATTTTTCATTATGAATTATAATTATATGTATTTTTTAGTTTTTTTTTTTTTTTAATTAGAAAGTAGGATCTTATGATTCTCATGCCAATTCTATGATCCAATTCCCAAACCATCTCAGTTATCCCGTGTAGGATCTTGATCCTGATAACTTTGATCGAGAAAATGAAATCTAATCTTACTTAAATTAGACAAAATGTTCAGATGAAAATAATTAGAATTAAACTCAAATACTTAAAAAATATATATTGATTAACAAAATACCCTAAAACCTTTATTGCTTAAAGAACAAGCAATTTATTTAATCATCCACCAATTATTGCCATGATTTATTGATGACATTGACAAATATAAGACTAATTCAGAGGCTGATTAGGTGTCTTATATTATCCCCCATATATATATATATATATATGGAATTTCATATAATAGTTATGAATTTCATATTTTAAGAAACTCTGCCATTTCATCAAGTAAAAGTTATGGAATTTTATACTTTGAGAAACTCTGTCAGTTGATCAAATCCAAATATGTTAAATTTAGCTTCAATTTATTCTCCCAAAAAAAAAAAAAAAAACTTCAATTTTTATAGAGATAGTATTAGGATAATCCAAGGCTTGACAATAATAATGGTACATATAATAATAGTTGTATATGGTGACATCATCATCTCTTTATCTTAGATTACATTACACGTTTACATCTCTGAAAACCACAAAAAAAATTTATTGTGTTTTAGATAAATTTTGGCTGTGAACGGATGGGGCTTAGGATGAGTTTGGTTCAACTTTTAGAAATTGAGCTTTTTGAAATAGTGGAGTTTTTAAAAAGTGCTTTATGAAATTGGATTTTTTGTAAAAGTTGAGTGTTTGGTAAAAACTATTAAAAAATGTTTTTTAAAAAAACTGACTGTTTTGCTAAAATTAATAAAAGTGACGGTTTGAGTTGTAAATTATCAAAAATGACAATGTATATATACGGGGTTTATTTCATACTTAAATCAACTACTTAGTAATACTTACTAAAAAAAAAAAAAAAACTACTTAATAATAATAATAATTGTAGGGACACGATTTGCAGCCTAAGCCCAAAATGTATGGGATCTTGACCCAATGAGCCCAATACAATAAATTTGTAGAGAGTGGGTCAAAGAACTAGGCCCTAGTGAGTTGAACAACGGCTAGTACTGAATTGAATGGCAATCAAACACAAATAAGAGATTCTGATATCAATGGACTTTCAGTCCGAGGAGGTCACACTTGTATATATTGATCACAATTAGATACAAAGACAATTTAGATTGCTACAGTCTTATTTCTCTATTTTTCCCGATCATTTTCTTATAGAGGGTCTCTCACATTATATAACTCCCTGTGGAACATCTTGATTCTACACTTGTTAATCATCTGAGCCTCCACTTGAGTATCTGTCCCATTAGATACCCTCTCTGGCTTTCTGTGAGTTGTGGTAACCAAGGTAACACTGTTCAGAGGTCTTCTCCACATAAATGCAGCCAGAAAAATAGCTGCAATGCATTTAATGTGATGGCAGCAGCTTTTCCCTAGATATTTTTGGGTTTCCTTCCTTCTTGTATGTTCATGAGACATGTTCCTATCATTGTAACTTCTTGGAGGGTCATTCTAATTACTGGAATACATATTTGAGCTGCATACACCACATCCGATGAGTAATTCCTCCTCGGACCACCTTCCATTTGTTCCTTACTCATGAGACTTTAAATTGGGATTCTAAATAACTATTTGCCCCTCCTTGGACCATTCAACGTCCTCAAACAAAATCCCAAGACCCAACATATTATTCTGGACATTTATCCCTACAATAATAATAATAACAACAATAATAATTTATTGTTAACTAAAATTTGTTTTAAAAATATTTTTACAATATTTTTACAACAAATCATACATAATAAGTTGTTACTGATTTTAATTTGTACACACCACTTAAATTATTTTTTCACTAGTATTAGGTAATAACAACCCACTACTTAAGATTTATTCTGAAAATATTGTAAAAATATTATAGTAGCATTTCTTAATTTTATTTTTTTATTCTTTATTTTATTTTTTTTCTTTATCTATTTTTCTTTCATCCGCACGTTTATTTATATTTTTTTTTTATCTTTTTTTCTCCTCCACACATGTATTCTTTACTTCTCCCTATCTCCACTTTTGACTTTTCTTTATACTTTTCTTCTTCACCAGAGCACACCAGAAGATACTTCTCAAAAAAAAAAAAAAAAAAAAAAAAAGAACACACCAGAAGATCAAGCTTCTAGAATTTGTCCACTCTCATTCTAGAACATACCATTTCTTTTTTCTCTCTCTACTTTCCTCCACACATTCAGCCACATAGCCTACACCCACGCACTTCTTCATCTTGATCTTCACAGGTAATTTGGGAAGAAGACAAAGAAGAAAGAAGAAGAAGACAAAGAAGATCAGTTTGGATCGGTAAGAGAAACATTTACCTGCAGCAACACGGTTCGAATTGTGTAGCAGCATGGAGGAAAGTCTTGTTCTTGAATATGAGATGAGAGGAAGCCGTGACTTTCTAGCTACATACCTTGATTTATCAAAGGGCAAAATTGGGTTTTCAATCAAAATGGTTGGGCAATTTGGTAATTGAAGAGAGCTTCTCAATGGTAACATTTATCAATGCGCATTAGCTTTTGCAAAAGCTCGCATGTGTTGTGTCAAAGCCACGATTTGTTCACATTTCAAAAAGCCACGTTTTAGAAAAAGCAAAATGTTTGTGTCTTACCAAACGGGCAGATAGAAAAAGTGATTTGAAAAGCACTTTTTGCACTTCAAAAGTGCAAACAAACGGGCACTTAGGATTTATTTATCATCATACATATTTTAATTGGAGTTTTGAGTTAAACTTTCTGAATTTGCATATATTGTGTAAAACATGGAGTTTGAGTTTGAGTTTGATTAAATATCTAACTAATAATAATATTTTTTTTTTTAAAAAAAGGTTTGATTTACCAAGGTAATCATGTAACTCCAAATATATCATCAAAAAAAAAAAAAAAAAGACCACCAAATATATCACTTTCAAGTTTCAGCTATTAACGAAAAATTAAGTAAAAGAAAAGAAGCCGATGTTTTTGAATCTTGACAGTAGAATATATATTTTTTAACCTTTTAAAAGTTAGCCCAAAAAAAGAGATTTGATTCACTAAAAGATAATAAGTACCTCCAAATATATCGTCAAAAAAATACCACCTAATATATCACTTTCAGCCATTAATGAAAAATTAAGTGAAAGAACCCGATTGATTCTTGACACCTAAAAAGTTTTTTTTTTTTTACCCTTTAAAAATAGAGTGTTTTGGCCAAATATTGCTAAATCCGGAGTTTATTTGCGTTATAGATACTATTCTAAGTTATATAAGGAAATGAGGAAAGAGAGTGAATTTCGGCAACAGTGTTGCCGAAATTCAACAAAAGTATGAGAGAGAAAAAGAAAAAGTGGGAGAGAGAAAATTTTGAATTACAGTAATCACATTACCGAAATTCCTACTACCCAAACCTACTGACCGAAAACCAATTGTGGCAATGCCATTGCTGAAATAGGGGAAAAAAAATTTTGTGGCAATTGTGGCAATGCCATTGCCGAAAATGGGAGGAAAAAAATAAATAAATAAATAATGGTTGTCGAATTCTGGGAAGGAATAAAAAAAATTCTACGTCCACAATATTTTTATAGCATTTTCACAACAAATCATAGGTGATTAGTTATTATTAGTTCAAATTTGAATTTAACACTGAGATTACTTTTTTAATCCAATAATAACAACCTGCCACTTAAAATTTGTTGTAAAAATTGTGTGCACATATCATTTCTTAAAAAAAAAAAAAAAAAAAAAAAAAAAAGTGGAATGGATTTGTGGCAATGGCATTGCCGAAATAGGAGGGATTTTTTTTTTCCTCTCCTATTTCGGCAATGCCATTGCCATAAATACATTCCACTTTTTTTTTTTTTTAAAGAAATGATATGTGCACACAATTTTTACAATATTTTTACAATATTTTTACTACAAATTTTAAGTGGCAGGTTGTTATTATTGGATTAAAAAAGTAATCTCAGTGCTAAATTCAAATATGAACTAATAATAACTAATTACCTATGATTTGTTGTGAAAATGTTGTAAAAATATGGTGAACGTAGCATTTTTTTTTAATTCCTCCCTAGATTTCAGCAACCATTATTTATTTATTTATTTATTTCCTCTCATTTTCGGCAATGGCATTGCCACAATTGCCACAAAATTTCTTTTCCCCTCTTTCTGCAATGTCATTGCCACAATTGGTTTTCGGTCAACAGGTTTGGGCAGCAGGAATTTTGGTAATATGATTATCGAAATTCAAAAATTTCTCTCTCCCAATTTTTCTCTTTCTCTCTCCCAATTTTTCTCTTTCTCTCTCATACTTTTATTGAATTTCAATAATACCGTTACCAAAATTCACTCTCTTTCCTCAATTTCCTAAATAACTTGGAACAGTACCTATAACACAAATAAACTCTGAATTTAGCAATATTCAACCAAAGGACTCACTTATTGACACCTCTAGGTGTTTTTCTTTTTTATATTTATGGAAAGATTGAAAATATTTTATTAAATTACTGAAAAAAAAATATACATCATAAATAAGAGCTTTGTTTTATAAAATAATGATCCTCTTCTATCCAAGCACAGAAATCATCAATACCCTCGACAAATTTTGTTAAAAAAATGAGCTGGCCTTTTTCTTGGTGTCTTACGCGAGAGAATCCAACGTGACGAAAATCTGAGCAGGCTTTTTGCACACCTGTAATCACTGCATCCACTGATGGAGGAGGCGAGGCCAAATCAAGTAAAGCATGATACACAACGAGGGAATCACCTTCATGTGTCAGGTCTTGAATACCTACATCCTTGGCAAATTGCAACCCTATCTCAAAGGCCTTTGCTTCAGCTTCAAGTTCAACTACTCCCAAAGGTGCATGAATCTTCTTGCTCAAAGCTGCTATGGCCCTGCCTTTATCCTCTTGGTGTTTTGATTGAATGAAAATATTCACGGTCCAAATCCTTATTCTTCCATTCTAACTATTAAATTATAAAAATATAATAAAATTTACCAAAATATAATAATAAATTAGAATTTCCATCCTCTAACTGACCTATCTTCATTTTCGCCCCTACAATTTTTTTTTAATTGATATATATATTTTCAATATAGTCTTGGTAAACAAATGGCACTGCATAGAGGCATAAAAGATAAAATAAAATAAAATAAACCTCACATTGCAAAGATTTACGACTTAGGTGCTAAACATGAATAATGAAATATGATATCATTTGCAAAAACATAAAACTTTTGTTTTTTTTCTTTTTTTGAGAAACAACATAAAGCTTTGGTTAGTAGTTACTTGTTACAACCAAAATAACCATAACTCAATAAAATTTAATTCAATAGATTTTTTTTTTTTTTGGAGCAACTTCAATAGACTAATTTTAAAAGAGGAGTGTGTATATGCATAAGACATGTATACGCCTAGTTTGCAGTGTACATAGGCGGAGATGGCGGTGTCATGGGGTGAATTGCGAGAAATTATTATTTATACTGGAAGGATTGCTGATGTGGTCTATCCTGACTAATGAGATGATGTCACCTATGAAAATGTATGTGTGAACTTCCTAATCAGTACAAGAAATAAAAAATAAAAATTATCAGATGATGTCACATTTACATAAATAACAACATTTTATTGGTTGGAAGGTCAGTGAGAACCACGTCAACAGTCCTCCTAGTAGACCTAATAATTTCTGGTGAATTGCACCCTTGATCCCACCAAAAATTACTTAATGGCCTATTTGAAAGTTAAAAAAAGGAGGGGGAATAGAGTAGATGGAGGGAGAGTAATTCAATTACCTTATTTTGAAGTTTTTTAGGGAAGGAGGGGGAGGAATTTGGAGGGGTTTCACCACCTCTAACCCCTCATTTTTAATTCTTTCAAATTGGAGAGATTTAGAGGGAGAGTAGAGTAGATAAATAATAGAGTAGAGAGAGGGAGAATAATTCAATTACCTTATTTTGAAGTTTTTTAGGGAAGGAGGGGGAGGAGTTTGAAGGGGTTTCAACCACCTCTAACCCATCATTTTTAATTCCTTCAAATTGGAGAGATTTAGAGGGAAAGTAGAGTAGATAAATTATTGACTAGATAAATTTCCTAATTTACCATTTCTAAATTAATAATAAACCAATGTTGCAAGTCCATTTTCAAATAGGGGTAAATTTTTCTATTTTAATCATTTCCTTTCATCTTCATCCTAATTTTTAAAACATCCAAACTAGGGGAATGGCTAATTACTCTCTTCCCCTTTACTAATTTTAAAAACATCCAAACAAGGTGAAGGGGAACTATTCCCCTCTACTCTCCTCTACTCTCCTCCCTCTCTAAACTTCCAAACAGACCATAAATAACTTGGTTTTTTACTTAATTTGCCCCCTTCACGATCTTAAAATTTGAACTTTCCTATTATTTTCTCTAATTTTTATGAATTTTATTTAATTTTTTTATTTTATATAATAATTAATGGAATTTTTTATGTCGTAAAAGTAAAATAAAAATACTTCCTATCTTATCAATGCCTATTAAGTTAAAGGGTTCAAAAACCTATAAAATGACAACAAGGGTTAGGGAAGTTAAAAAAAAAAATGAAAAATGGTCTAATATTTTAATCGTGAGGAGGGGAAAAGAACATTATTATTATATTTAAAGTGATAAAAAAAAAATAAAAATAAAAAAAGCTCAAATCCTTAATGTAATAACTTATCACTCTCTAAGAAATTTTGTATATAAGTAATAAAATATAAGAATAATTATATAATGAAAACTCAAAAATGTGTTAAAACACAAGAGCTGTTTAAACACCCAACTTAAAGATTACAGCTCAATTGATTTAAACTCCTAAAATTAATATTGTTTTAAGGTTAAACAAATAAAAATAATAATATTATCAATAAATGACACTTCAATTCTATTCTATTTTGTATGAAAATGTATAGGAAAATGAATAGAAAAAAAAAATTATCTTTAAAGTTATAAGAAAATGATATACAAAATAGGTCAAATTTCTTAATTTAATAATTTGTCATCTTTGTAGAAAATTTGTATATAAGTAATAAAATATTATAATAATTACATAATAAAATCCTCAATTTAATATTATTTTAAAGTTTCAAGTGCATATATGTCCACAATATATATTTTTTTAAATGTTACAATTTGATCATTTGTTTAGGTTTATATTAATTAATATATTAGAATTTTCATGAGTTATACCTGAATCTAGCAATAAATTTTGAATTAATAAAAAATCACAAAATGGCAAAGTAATTTTCCAACTTAACCTCTACATTAGTGGAGAATATATTTGGTATTAAATGATACCACTGACGTGGTATCATTCAAGGTTTTAAAAAATGATCCAACCAGCTGAGCCAGGAACTGGAGACTAGTCCAATTCGAAAAAATGCCTAAAACCAGTCAACAACTGAAAACCAGAAGCAAATCCAATTTTATCCCAGTCTAGTTTTTAAAACCATGGTATCATTTGATATAAAATACTTTTTCACATCAAAGGCGTTCTAGCCCATAGCAAGAGTGTGCCCACACTAGCAACTTGAAAGAAATCCATTCATATGACAAACCATGTTAGTCATGTCTTAAAAGCACACAATCCTTAAGGCATATATTAAGCATCTATTTTAGAAAACCTTTTTTTTTTATAGAAAATTGAATAAGATGACAAAAAAGTATATTACTTTTTTCATTTTCCTATAAAAAGCTCACTAAAATAATTTACTAATGTATATCTTAAACGCACACGTTAGTAAGACCGGATTGAAAAATTAAACCTATAATGGTAAAATGAAATCAAAATTAAAAACCAAAGGATGTTATGCCAAAACAAATAATAAGACCCTCCAAAAAATTAATAATGGAAGGTGTCAACATCTTGAAGTTGATCCCTACACACAACCCCATCATAAATGACACGGAGGTCTTTATCATTGGGTGAACTCGTCACTCGTCCAGCGTGGTAACTCAGTTCACGTGGTATTAATGGAGCCAACCAATCAGAAGTTGACACCTATGAATTCACACGAAAGTGGGCCCAGCACTGCTTGGTTATTATTGGAACGTGGGCCCCTGGTTTTGAAGGTCGAGTTCTTAAAGCAACAATTCCGTGTGCTACCGCTTGTTTGTAAACTCAAAATGACTCTAATGCCCCTGCTTCAACAGTTCTATGTCAATAATGTCCTTATTCACATTTCACATCACATAACTTCAATCACTTCGTCTGTCCCCACTCCCTAGGAATCACTGAAATTTAGAATACAATTTTAAAGACCGTAGTTTTACTTTTTTGGCTTCGTTCTTGTAAAGTTTTTATTAATAAAAGAGATGCTTTTGTCTGCATGCATTATTCACTGTTGTTCAATGAAAATGATACTTTTGTATGATAGTGAGTTTGAATTAGAACACTACAAAATACTTTTCTTAATAACTTTAACATAAATATCATGTCATGTAAATCATGTTCTTCGTGGTTGCAATTCTCCACTCCAAAAGAAAATCAAAAAATTAATCATGAAGAAGTGATTATTACTAATTACTATTATATATTTTCTTACTAACTTTAACATAAATATCATGTGATATGAATCATGTTCTTCGTGGTTGCGATTCTCCACTCCAAAAGAAAATCAAAAAAACAATTTAGAGAAGTGATTATTACTAATTACTATTAAGGAAGGAAAAAAGTACAAGGATAAGAACTACAACTTCGATTTTTTTTTTGTTGGGTTTCAATTAATTTAATTTGTAAAAAAAATTTATTGTCAAATAAGAAATTAAAGTTCAACTCCTCACAAAAAATGGGTCTTGACTAAAACATATATTTACATAAGATTAAATTTAATTTATGGCCTCGACTAAAGCATTCACAATGGTTTCAACACCTTAAGTACCAAAAAAAAAAAAATTAATCTACATCCAATAAGCTATATCTAATTTTTGTTTGCGTATAGTAGCAATTTATTATAGCACCAAGCTAAACATTAAAAACTATTTTTTATTCAATTCTCTCTCTCTCTCTCTCTCTCTCTCTCTCTCTCTCTCTCTCTCTCTCTCTCTCTCTCTCTCTCTTTATGCATAAAAAATAATTTAAAAAAAGTAGAAAAATAATAATAAAATAATATTTTATGTAGTGGTAAAAAAATAGAGTATAAAATGTATGATTCCATTATATATTGTGGTATACTAAAATAAATAAATAAAAGTAAATTTTTAATGTGTTAAATGCTAAATTATTAGCAAACCAAACATACACCATTAGCATAGTATGTAAGATATTATGATACCGCTTATTTTGATGAAAATTGAAAATTTAATACTAAAAACACTATAGCAAAATAATTTTTAAACAATGAATAATACTGTGGGACCCAGATCTACTGCTTATGTGTGTTTTTTTCTCAAATTTGATTAGGTTGTAAACAGTACTATAGGACCAATCAAAAATGTAAAATGCAAAATAATTTATAGACAAACACACTCATAGTATGTGGTATAATAAAAAAAATGCAACTTTTTAGTGTGGTGAGAGAGAGAGAGAGATTAAAGGGTATTTTAGTCATTAGGAAAGGCCAAAGCAACCTTTTGAGTACGGGACTGAGGAGTGGGTAGGCCTTAGCCACATCGCTTTCTATATTGACAAAACAAAACATAGGCAGGACTCCATTGTTTTCCAGTGGGCTCAGTGGTTTCAGTAATCATTGCTTCTCCACCTTCCCTAGATCTCTGCCACCTGCCCCTCAATCCAACGGTGCCTATTCACCCGGAATCTTTTTCACTCACAAAAACACGACCGTTGTGGCCACATCCCAACGCTTGGGTCCCAATCATTGGACGTGGACATTTTATGAACATTGTCCCACTGATAGTGACCTTTACTAAAATCAACTATGGGAATCCTTCTTAATAATACTACTATACTTTAACAATATATTATTATATGTTGTGCACTTTATTATTATAATTAATTAAAGTCACATAATTACAAAACCAAACCATGGGCTTAGTCCAACCACTCCTATAATAAAATTTGGTAGCCTAAGATTTATAAAGTCACCTATTATCATATCTCCCACACCAACATAATTTTTTTTCATCTCTATCTCTTTTCTTGATACAAATCAAAATTTTCCAATCATGCTAAGCAAAGGACCTCGTCCCATGATCGGAAAGCTCTCTGAATTATTGGTCGCCGGCAACCGTGCCGGGTTTTCGGACATGGTCACGAGTCCTAGAGGTCCATTGGAGCTGAATTATAAGTTGCAATCACCTAGAGGTTTAAAGAACTATGACCTTGGTGGGGTTGGATTGGGTATTGTTGCTGCTCTTGAGAAGTCTAGGGAAGGTTGTGGACGTGAAATTTTGGCCAAATATGCTGTTGCTACTTCCAATTTGAATCGATCAAGTCCTATTGCAGTTGATTCTAGCAAAAGGACCAGTACTTGTGATAGGTATAGTAATAAAGGTTGTGAGGAACTACTTCAAGGCGATAATTGTGAGGAAGATTATACTTACGTGACTTGTCATGGCCAAGGCAAGTCCATAACTAGGGTGTTTTATGAGGAAGATGATTGTAGAACAAGTGGGCATCAAAGAAATGGTCTCCAAAGATGTAATAAACTCAGTGCTGTTACTGTTAAGGAATCGAGGCCAAGATACGAGGAAGATTTTTCACCGTACCCAACTTCATATTTTCTCAGTTCATGTCACTTGTGCGGGAAAAAACTCCATGGCAAAGACATATACATGTATAGGTACAAATTCAAACACTTTCTCATTCTTTTCTTAGTCAAAGTTTTGAAACTAAGGTCTTGTTATTGTTGTTGTTGTTATATAGAGTTTGTGAATGAATTATGAGACTAAGAATTGGTGTTTATGTATGATATTTGCAGAGGAGAGAAAGCATTTTGTAGCCCGGAGTGTCGGTCAAGGCAAATAATGATGGACGAGAGAAAAGAACAACAGTGCAGATCAGAAGCACCAAGATCTGCAGACGTTTCAAGTTCATCATACACAAGAGGCCAAATTTTCTTAACTGGGATCGTAGCAATTTAGCTTTTTTGGCCAAAACAAAGATGACCACACACCAAAATTAGTGGTGGTCATGACCCAGATGCATGGTGATAAACAGTCCTAGAGTATATGTATATACAATATACGGCTATTATATACATACGAGAGTTAATCAGATTATTGTTGGGATGGGAATTAAGGATGAAGGAAATATATTTTTGATATGATGCAAGTATAGAGAGCATATATATATAAATCTATATATATATATATGTATATGCTTTGATGATGAGAATCCTATACTTTGAATGAAAAGGGAACCCACGAAAGAACTACCAACTTTGATGCGGAATTCTTCTTCTCTCTTTTCCTTTCTTTTATGCTGGTAGTATATGAATAATAAGTGGATTAATCTCGACTATGAACATGGTTAACGAAATCGATAGACGAACAAAACACCACACCCTTTTTACTCTGAAATTCGAATCAAAAGTTTTGATTGAGTTCTAGCAAAAGATAACCATCTGACCACCGCTCACGTTAAGCAAGTTGATACTTCCCCAAGCCTTAAAGGCTTGACGGATTTATGGATCCAAGTTCAAGTGGTTCCAGTATGAGGATGCATACATTTAAAACACTTTGTATTTTCTCCCAGAGTGGAGAGGGGTGGAACCGTGGATAGTGTTGATTGTCAAAAAAAAAAAAAAAAAAAAAAAAAAGATAATTATCAGTGTGATTTTTTTTTTTTTTAAATACAAGAAAATTGATGGAAATAAATGCTTGTAACTCGAGAAGTAGTACCAATTTTTTTTTCCTTTTTTTTTTTGTGTGTTAATAAGTGGGAGAAGAGACTAGAAGCTAAATTCTCACATTTCCACTAAGTTATAACTTATAAGTCAGTTGATTTAGACGGCTTCAAATATATTGAATACTACTATTTTTTTTCTTGATATCTTGACTATTATCACCTACTCGTTGTCATAGTCATGTTATCTCATCGTTTTTATTACTTGTGTAATGATTAAATGCAATCCATTGAGAATTTATGAACACTCTTTGGAACACTCAAGAGCCCGTTTGGTACGTGTGTTTAAACAACAGTTTTCAGTTTTTTTAGAAATATATGTGGGTGAAAAAGTATATAGAAATATTTAAAAACTGAAAACATGTATTTAAAATCATTTACCAAACAAGGCCCAAAAGTCGAAAATTCATCATTGGAAAGCTACTCATCTTTAATTATAAAGTCATTGTCGGATCATCCAAGACGGAACTCTCGCAATTTTACTTTTTAGATCCTTACTTCAATTCAATATTGCGCTTTATATGACTTCCTTTCTTTACATTTCTTTTTAAACTTGCAACAAGTAATATATATGTTATTACACTAAAGAAAGAGTAATGCTTGGGGAACATAATTTCCCACAACTTTGTACCACAACTTGCCACGTGGCAAGTTGTGACACAAAGTTGTGGAGAATTATGTTATCCTATCATCACTCTTAAAGAAAAGCAGCAACACAATATCGTGCAATTAATTTTTTTTTTTTTTTTTTAAAAGAGAGAATCAACCGTACAATTGATTATTGATATGCGATCATGAATTGAAAGAAGCTTTTCCTAATTGTCATCATGATGCAAAAATGGGATAATATCTTAGGTATCTCTCCCATATAACTGTTGGTTTCATTAATTAAATTCATAATAGGATTCATAATTCATGTGAGATGAGAGCAGTATGTCCAGAATATTCTATAATTTTCCTAGCTTCAAAACCAAAATTCAAGATTTTTTTTTCCCATAATCATCTTTATTAAGCAGAAGGGTCAAGAGGACCACAGAGCCCAACCTCTTTACGCCCTCGTAGAAAATACATGTATGCCGCATGATGAAACCTAGGGTTGATCAAGCCCGCTTGGGCCTCACCAAATTAACATGTTCGACCTAGAATAATCTTATAGGACTGGACGATCAAGGCCAAGTGATCTCTCTCTATCTCTCACTCGATAATGGCAAAGCAGTGAAGCAGTGTGTGGGGGGAGCCACTAAAAAAAAAAAAAAAAAAACCCTTACAACCATATACTTCCCATAAGCCCCTACAACCACATCTCTCTATAAAAGGTAGATCATTTGGTTTAGGGGCTCTCTGAGGACTCTGACTTTCTTGATGGCTCTGACTCGCCCGAGGATACCCTACCGAGGACTCTCTCCTCTCGTCTATCTCCATCTCCATCTCTCTCTCTCTCTCTATTTGACCCTAATCTCCTCATGTTTTTCACATTGTACCTAGCTTCAACAGAGCCTCCTTCAATCAATAAATTCCTTGTAGGATTGTCAATTGAACCAGATTTGGACCCACTAAATGCCGTACAAAACAATATATAATCTGTAAATCTGTAATCGTAATCTTATCTTAAGACTTCTGGCTGAAAAAAGACAAAATATATTTATCCAGGACTTCCTTGAAATCACTCTCTTAAACAAAGAAAAGCTGTAAAAGGGATAGTGCTTAGCTGAGTCGGATCATCATATCCCCAAAGAAAAATAGTATAATCTATCGCACACAACAGGTATCAAATAGAAATATAGCAAGCTAACCAGTACTAATGACAAGGGATTTTTTTTTTTTTTTTTAAAGGTAAAACATACTAGTCTTTAAGATGATTAACCCCCTGGCAAAGGTATAATGGGAGTTTTCAATTTATAATTTACTGGTAGTACATGAGATGCTGGGTTGTTGCAACATTCTGGAAGCCACCATCATATACAGCCTGATTAGCTCCAGCGGCACCAATTCCCATGGCTGCCTGCTTAAGCGCATATTGGCCTTGTGGATGCATAAGGGCTTGTGCACCAGCCATTTTGCTTAATGCAATATTTCGTTCATAGACTGCAAGGTCAGCGGCTGAAAAACCTGGTATATGTGCAGCGGCTGGTGGAGGTAGAGGGTTGGAGCTTGTTCCCGGTGGAGTAGGCTTGCTACCCCATGAGCACTGCAAGACAAAATGTAAATCCAACAATGAAGCCAATTCTTCCCCCCCCCCCAAAAAAAAAAGGTCAAGCCAACAATCACATCAAGACATCTTCACCAGAGACATTTTTGCTTATTACAAGCTGAGAATTCAAGGTTCTCCACCTAAAGCCACTAGTCTAGGCTCCCTCCCATATCATAACTTCAACAAATCAAGCAAAAGTACTTGGGCCTTTATATTAAATTTTTCAAGAAACTATCAAACATCATTGAAGTGTAATAAAACCATTTTAAATATGCAGCAAAAAGCATAGATGCCAAATAAACACATTTATAAACTATGGCCTATGGGGGTTCAAAACCCGCCTAGAGAAAGTCCCTCGCCTTAATAAAAAATTAATAAGCCTATTTGATTTCCCACTTCTATTTAGTATTTACAGAGTTCTGGTGATCTGCATATAATTTAAAACAATGACTTGAGTTGAAATACATGTCAGTTCTGATAATATTTTGTTCATAAGGTTATATGTCCCAATTCACTAACAAATAATCAAACAAAGAACTGAGGTCAACAATACTTCATCCTACCAGTAACTAAATCTAGTAAGCCAGCTTTATATCCAAAAATATACTCCCCAATAAAGAATGTACCTTTATTGGTTTGCCACAGAGGAACCGAGTATTCCCTATCTGAATAGCCAGAGCAGCTTCAGCATGTGTACTGTATCTCACAAAACCAAAACCTTTATCTCTTTGCACACGAATATCTTCAATGGTTCCAGCACCAAGAGCATGGAAATGACGGTGGAGATCAACTGAAGTGACCTGTAGGTAAATGAGAAAGTCAAAGATCCAAACAGTGCATCAAGAATATTTGTAATATCAGCATGATTTTCAGAATCCTGATCCTGGATCTTAAAATCCTAAGATCCCCTAAGATCCTACCTCATAGAAACGATCCAGATTGATGTATAATCTTTCGTGGGGTAGGATTTACATGGGATCACAATCTTGGATTATGGAATGTAAGACCTATGATCCTACTCTATAGAATCCTTACGATCCTATCCCATATAATCAATTTGGACCAGTGTAGGATTGTTCATATAGCCTCTAAACTGACATCCAATAAAGTTATTATAATAACTTGTAATTATGTCTCACTATGGTGAGATTAAGATTGTCCAGCCCTATTGATCAAGTAATGGGTTCTGAGGGACTTGACATTTCTCATTATCTTAATACAATTAAAACAATTGCAAAATCTTTGTAACATTGGAATTGGGATGATTTTCTTTTTGTAGCCAATGAAAGATATGTTAATTTGGAACTTTACATATATTTTTGCTGTTGGAACTTGGAACTTGTAAGTTTGAAATTTGAAGTTTGTCATTTATTCATGCATTGGTAATTTGGTACTGAGTATTTAGTATCTTTTATGAGTAATTTGTCACATTTACTTTTTTTTCTTATGATTCTTTAACATATATTCTCAGTACTGATGAATTTTTCATTATGTTTTTTGTTACAGAAAGTATAATCTTACGATTCTCGATCCGATTTCACGATCCAATCCACGAAACCTCTCACCATTCCCACATAGGATACCAATCCTCACTGCCTTGACTATGTGGTAAAGTTGTTGCTACATGGTCAAGGAGATGAATCCAAGAAGGCTAAGATAGTCCACAGCCACTTAAAAAATATAGATCTAGAAAATTATATGCTAAAAATCATGAGTTAAGGCTTAACCCATCAGGGGTGAAGACCCCGGATTACATGGCAACTAGTTATGGAGGGTTGGGTTAGTTGGGCATAGGTTTTACTGGCTAGAGGCCAGCTTAAAGGGCTCTTCTCCAGAAAGGTCCCCATGTTATCAAAGAAAAATAATAATAATGAGTCAATGAAACAAATACTTGCCTCTGGAGCAAGATTGCCCACATAAACGGTGGTATATTGAGGATTGTTCTCTGGAGCATCATCGTTACTCTTCTCCTGACCATCGTCTGCACAAGGAAATATGTTATGGTTGTAATCTCTAAAACAACATAAATAAATATATGTAAAAATCATATCTCAAGCCTTTATACAAGACACTGGTTCCAACACATGCCCACAAAAAGGGGAGAATAAATTACGCAAGTGAGACAACACAACTAGATTTCCATTTTTTTTTTTTTTTTAAATTATTAGTAAGCTATACATGCACCCAATGGGTCTCAAATGCATGACCTCACCCTACACTTAGCACCTAGGGAGGAGGTGTCAGTTGAGATAGAGCTAATTTGCTAGAATATATATATATATATATATATATATATAAGAACTTCAATTCTCAAGCTTAGCTCACCTGATGTTCCACTTGTAAGCTCCACAACACTCTTCGAGTCTACACTCTGCTTTTCATCATTGTTAGTAGCACCTTTTGCAGCCCAATTACACCGAATTTGTCTACTTCCAAGCCACTTTCCTGTAATATCAAACCAAGGACTTTAATTTATAGGAGATGGAAATGTTAAAGGACTCACATGCATTATAAGATAAATTGGGTATTTCTACTAGTACAAATCTACAAATTAAAGGAGAACTTTATATTTCCTATGGAAATGTTTCAATAGTAGTCTTAAAGCACTAAACATGTTTCTTAGAATGCTAGCAAAATATTTCCTCCCCCCCCCCCCACAGGCTTACAGCTAATAATTCAAGAAATTTCTTATATAGTTTATCGTAAATATATGTTAAAAACCTATGACCTATATGTTTGCAAGATATATCTCAATAAAACTTTAAGCCTTTCTACTTATTTCATATGATTTAAGCGTATACATTTCAAATTCTTTAAAAATTATCCATCTGAATTTCCCACTTCTTTCCCATGTCATATCTTCAGTTTCTACACAGCCGATGATGGTCCATTCAGCAGAAGATAGAGTACTAAATAATAATTTACTTTAGAAATTTTTTGAAGCATATGAGGAACAGGTATTTCCAATAATCACTCAGAAAATACGAAGCCACACCTAAATTTCAATGTTTTATTACTTCTTCATATGCTGATATTTCAAAAGAACAATACAAAGCAAAAAGAAGACTTAAATTAAAAATAATAAATAAAGGAGTATAAGAAAAAGAAAACAAGTCAAGGCAAAGAAATGTTACCATTTAAGTCATTTATTGCACCTTGGGCTTCCTGATAAAAATAAGATCAAAATACAATCATGAAATGAGGATTTTCTTTGTTTTTTTTTTTGGGGGGGGGGGGGGGGGGGGGGGTGTAAATAAACACATTTTTTTCCAATAAAATAATTTTACTACCTGCTGATTCCGAAAAGAAACAAATCCAAATCCCCTTGAACGCCCAGTTTTTTGATCCCACATCACCCTTGCATCACTGTAACCAGTGAACAGGTCAAATTAGTACCAAATATGCCAACTGTCAAGCATAAAATTTAAATGGAATACCACCAAAATTGTCATTGCCAATAAGTCATTATGATAAAATAATATTGTATAATAAATAAAGGACCAGAATACAGTGCTTACGAACAACTGGGATAGACAGAAAAGCATGCAAATAATGTAGCATCAGTAACTTCAGGGCTAAGATCACCAACGAAAACATTGAAGTGACCTGATTGACAAAAAACAGTATCAAAAGCTGTCAAAAATGATAGACACAACACCATCACTCAAAGGATAAAAAGGCTAATATATATATATATATATATATATAAATATAAACCTGAGGTGTCCTCTCTCTGACTACTTGCATATGCCCAATTAACTTTAATAGGCTGCCCTGACCTGTACAAACATCCATTGAGAAATAGAACAGGAAAGTGTTAACCAACATTGAAAATTGAAGGAAGGTTAATACTTACAGAAGCCTCCCATTGAGAGTCACAATAGCAACTGCAGCTGATCTACGATCAAAGTAATCCACAAAACCATAGGATGACTGCATAAGAAAAAAAAAAGTAAGTTGAGAAAGTAGGAAAGAAACCCATAGAAACATCTATGATGCAAATTGATAAAAAAAAAAGGTTGGTAAAACAAAGGCACTAGACTTAAGCAGCTCAATTATTTCCCGGAAAGTATATAACACCCAAGTCTACCTTATCTTTCCTGATGAGTTTGCATCCTTCAAGGGGACCAGCAGTAGCAAATACTTCTTGAAGGACGGGTTCGGTGACATTTGGGTGAATGTTACCTACATATCTGCATTTCCTCATAAACAAAAACATAAGCTTGTTAAACACAAAAATAAAGAAATACTGAAAATAAACTAGAGTGCTTTAAGTGTCTTATTGACATCCAAATTTATAAGGACCAGATACTTGGGACATGCATTGCATATGTAAGGGGGGCTCATCAAATTACACAAGAAAGAACTATCAAATAAGATAAAGTGCTTTAAAAGTTTGTGTGTGCAAAATATCATTGACATGAATATTAATATATAAGAGACCAAGAGAGAGATTAATATATAAGAGACCAAGAGAGAGACTAATTAGGCAATAAAGCCACAAGCTCCACCTAATTCAAAATCATCCTATTGAAAATAGAAAAGAATGAAAAAAAAAATGAAAAAAAGAAAATAAGAAAATGTCTATTCAACACTCACACACTGCGGCATGTACTTGAATCAAACCCAGGAGGCAGATTTCCACTCAAGATAGGCTCTATCTGCAAGATAAAAATGTAAACAAAACAGGAAACCAAAAAAAAAAAACCTAAAGAAAAACATCTACACTTCTCACATGGATTTCCAGGGATACATAAATAATTGTAAAAAAAAAATACACCCATTAGACTCAAACTTGTAATAACACATCAAAAACCTAAAAAAAAAACACAAAAATAATGAGGATATCCCATCATTCTTCAGGAAAAATTTTCTAGAAGCTTAACAGGAGTTTTAACATGCATCATTTTTTTTAATTAGCCATCTTCATTCTTTAACAGCATCCTACCCCCAAAAAAAATTTCTCTATTCCTTTTCTGATTAGGTAAGCACAACTCGCACACCCAACCCCACTTGCTTAAGTGAATTATTACAATGAAGAACATACAATTTGCGCTAAATAAAGAATTCTTGTTTAATTGTCAAAGCTCCTTGTGTTGTATGAATTCATCTTATGTGGAGTAAACAGAACGAGCAATAATTTCAACAGAAACGTCTATGTTCAAATCGGCAAATCCCCAACTATTGAACTAAACCACCACCCCCCCCCCCCCCACCCCCAAAAAAAAAAAGGAGAGGAGACTTTGGATATATATTCACCACATAGGTTTCATATGATCAAAGGGCAACAAATAATTACACCCACAAAAGAAAGTACTTTCAGTGTGTCACACTAAACACATAAACTAGGGAACATGAAACACAATCTCAAACAATCAATCAATCATATAACTAACTTTTTTCTTTTCTTTTATGATAATTCAATAGTTGGGATTTCAGGAAATGACAATTGAACTCTTGACAATCACAATCATGTCGAATTTCAACCCATGTAAAACCAACATAATATTTTAATCAAAACAACAACACCATCCCAAAAAAAAAAAAAAATTCCAACTTTTCAACTGCAACCCATTTAAAAAATACAAATAGAAAATTTTACAAACATAAATTAACAAATCTTGACGTGCTAAGAGTTAAACGCTTGCATTAAAATAAATAAATAATATTTGACAAAAAATGAAAGCAAATGGAACCTGGGGTGCGGTGGCCAAGAGAGCAGGGTGGTGGTACAGTGATTGTTGCATCATCGCGTGCTGTTTAAACCTGTGCTGATGTTGCATCTTCCTCAAAGGAGATTGGGGATTGGGGGGTTTTTTTTTTGTGTCACAGATTTCTAGGGTTAGGGTTTTAAGAGGAATCAAAAGCCCAATCCAATGAAAAAAAAAGGGAAAAAAAATTGAAATCGAAGAAGAAAAATGAAAATGAAAATAAAAAGGAAAAAAAAAACAAAAACAAAAAAGAAAAAAACCCTCGAAAGAGGGAGATGGAAACGAGGACGAAGGATAAGGGAGAGAGAGTGTGAGAGTGTTTAGTAAAGGAAACGCAGTGTTTTGGCTATGCTGCCTTTATACGGGGGACTCTATTTTATTCTTTTTATTTTTATTTTTTTTTACGAAAATCTAAAACTATGCCCTAACTTTTAGCCTTTTTAATTTCAGTTCTCTTACCTTTTTTTTTTTTTTTTTTAATGGTTGTTAATTCGGTATTTTGTTAACCGTCTGTTTAATTTAAAAAAGAATCCGTTTTAGCTCTTTTCTAAAATTTTCATAATTAAAAGAAATTAAAAAACTATTATTAAAAAAAAAAACACACACACACGTAATTCCTACCTAATCATCCACAGCCGCTTCTCCTCTAACAAATTGATATCCAACCATTACCTCTTTACATATATATATATATACCTCAATGTCTCATCCATACAAACACTACACTTGAAGCTTTTTTTGATTGGGAAAATGGCTAGAGTCTCATCTCTGTTCACTTTTCTTGGTTGGGTTCTTCTCAAATATCTCATTAATAGCAAGCACTTGCCCATTGCTCTTCTTGACCTTCTTCAGCTTCCTCAGAAAATACCAGAACTTGGACTTGGCGTGAACCTCGTTCGTGGCCCAGAGTTTCATGCAGTAAATCTTAGGGTGCGCGTTGAATTCAGTGGGCAAAGCACGCTCAACAACTTGGTACTGGTGGAACCTGAAAGTAATCATTTCCGATAACAAGTTGAGATCTCTGAAGCCTCTCTCTTGCACTCTCTCTCTCTCTCTCTCTCTCTCTCTCTCTCTCTCTCTCTCGGTGTGTATGAAGAAGTCTCTGTTCACTTTTCTTTTCCTTGGATTTCCTGGCTTAATTTCTTTTCAGCTAAAGCTGCAATAAAGAAGTACCAATTTGATGTGAGAAACTTTAGGACTATGATTTGGAATTTTTTTTCCAAATAACATTAAATATCAAAAAATTTAGTTAGTTGTCATGTTTCAAAACAATACTGGAAACTAGCATTTCGAATGTCTAAAACTTGAGTTCCAAGATAAAACTTGAGTTTTTAAGGCTCGATTGTAAGTGGCTACGGAAAAACACCAAAACGGAAACACGAAGAACTCCAGAATTGAAACAAAAAGGAATAACCAACAAATCAGAAAAAACACGAAGGAACAACAAATCAAAAACACCTACACGAACCCAGATCTCCTTAACCCAAGAGCGACGAAGGCAGCGGCGGTGAAGCTCCGTCGTGTTCTTCATCGTGTTCTTCCATGGGTTCCTATTCTTCCTCTGTTCTTCGTCGCTATTCTTCGTCGTCAAATCATTCCTCAGTTCTTCGTCGTCAGATCGTTGGTTCTTCTTTAGGTCTGTTCTTCGTCATCGTTCCTCTCTTCATCATCAGATCGTTGGCTCTTCTTCAAGTCCGTTCTTCATCGTCAGATTGTTGGTTCAAGTACCAAAATCGAATCCTAGAGACTCGGTTTTGATTTTTAGAACTCGAGTCTTTAAGACTCGAGATCTACGTGGCATTTTCTGTCCAACTCATCCAGCCAAACACTCATAAAGCGAGTCTTTGAGACTCGAGTTTTAATTTGGATCTCAAGTTTCTAAAACTCGAGATGCTAGTTTGCTTATATGTTTCAAACGCGTATTAACTTACTACATTGTAGACCCTTACACAACTAATCTGCAAATATCCCCCTATAATTTGTGTTTTGATTTTAGGTAAGGGGAACAACGTTGTTCCCCTAAATGTTTTTTTTTTTTTTTTTTTAATAACAGTTTTTTAATTTCTTTTAATTACCAAAAAAAAAAAACCAAAACGGCGTCGTTTTGCTCATTTAACGAAGACAGTTAACAGATGGTTAAGAAAATACTGAATTGACAACAGTTGAAAGTTAAAGGACTGAAATGATAAAACTGAAAGTTAGAGGATCAGTTTTAGATTTTTGCCTTTTTCTTTTAAGCTTGGAATTTAGAAAATGCAATTTTTTTTTTTTTTTTTAATTACACTCCTCTTTTGAGATTTGAAAAAAATAACACTCTACCCTAAACTTAAAGAAAAAAAATATTTTCCCCCCTTGACATCCTATTAACCAAACTTTGTTAAATTAATACTAAAAATATTGTACCACCACGAACCCTTAGTGTGGTGGTCACTCCACAAGTATAAATATTTATGACGTGTGTAGGGCAAGAACCAGGGTTCAAGTCTTCAGGAGGGAGTCACACACATATACACTTAGATTAGGCTAGAGTATAAATTCTATCTTGTATAAAATAATACTAAAAATATTGTGTATTAACCTGTCATTTGCTTAAGAGCATGTTTCCAAAATTATCTTATTTCATAGTATCTTAAATTAATACTAAGTGTGAACTTTGCATAGTATTTCTTTTTTCTTTTTTTAACTAGTTATAGAGAGATTTGTCATTGCAAGTGTTTTGATACTTGATAAATTTTGCATTTTTATTCTAAATTTATCAATTATTTGTTTACTAACTATTGTTAAAATTTTGTAAAGAGATTCTTATAAAAATTTAGAATATTTCATTAATAATATAAACAAAATGGGGGGATAGGGGAGTGCTAATTTCTTCAAACCTCAATGGAGGAGTGTATTTTTCCCCCCCTTTTCATTTGGGGTGATGTATCATTCTCCTAAACCTCAAGGGAGGAGAGTATAATTACCTCTTTTTTCTTTAAGAATGAAAAGGGTCAATAAAACTATCTAGTTATTTGAGGTTGTGTTTAGTTCAACAAAATTTGATTTCTAAAAAATATTTTCTGCATTTGAGAATGTTTGGGGCAACATAAATTGTTGGTTAACCAGTAATTATTTTCCAATTGACCATAAAATAAAGAAACTTCTGGCAAAAAGTGGCTTACCCTTTTATTTACCATAAAACATTTTCCGCTTGCCCAAAACTCATCAACCAAATCTCCACCTCCCCACCCATCACTATCGTTAACCGCTGCCACCACCAATCGCCAATCACAATTACTTTTTAAATCTAAATTCTCCTTTTTTATTTATTTATTATACATGCACTTGGGAGATGAGAAAATGTGGAGAAGTAGCAGAAAATACGTTTTTCGTATTATTTTTAAGAACACAATCAAAAAAACACTTTAAAATATTTTCACTTGAAATACATAAAAGGTGTCAACCAATTATTGAGGTACAACTTTTCGCACATGCCACATGCCCAATCCTATTTGATCTTATTCACTCGCTCACAAAAAATTCCCAAATATCCTTCACAAAATATTTTGGGCCTCTACAATTATTTCCCATCTTATTTGCCTAAATTGGGTCATAATATCCATCACAAAAAAGCCTAAAGTCTCACATCCTATCCAATTTTATATCATTATTTGGCAAGCTGAAACCAACCCTATGAACCTAATACATACATTTCATTTTATTCAAACCAATGCCCAAAGAACCATGACAATATTTATATCAAAGCTCAAGATGACTACTTGACAATATCAAAGCCCAAGATAAACTATTTGGCAATATCAAAAGCCCAAGACGATTATTGATTGGCAAACATACATTTTAAAACCCAAGACTATTACCACTTGACACACAAATATTTTGAAGCCCGATATCATTCGGCAAATATTATCATATTATTTCAAAAGCCTAAGACTAATATTGCTTGGCAAATCATATTATTTCAAAAGCCCAAGGCTAATAATGCTTAGCAAAACATTACTATTCTAAAAGCCCAATATTAATAATACTTGGAAAATAATATGATTTAAAAGCCCAATATTAATAATACTTAGCAAATATAAGACTATCCACAGGTGGATCGAGTCAGGTTTGTGTCCAACCCACAACCGACCCTATCAGATTGGGTGGGGAGTTCTCGGACTCACAATTAACTCGTAAGAGTGTCAGATTTCACTGGTTGAGTTTCCGTCAGGTGGTGATCGATTTTGAATTAAGAATAAAAAATTAGTATTCATTATAGAATTTGAGCTACAGTAAAAATCAGTTGTAGCACATTTGCAAATTTTTTTAAAAATAGCACCATCAATCTTCAATGTAGCATGTTTTTTGTGGTGAGGATTGAGGATTGTTAAAAATAGCAATATAGCAATTCGAGAGCATCATTGCAAATGCTCTAAGATGTAAAAGCTTTGTTAATGTTTGGTTTGCTAAAATAACTTTATTGATGTAGCAACCCAATGTGAATGTTGTTAGGCTATCTAAAGGGTTGTTTGGTATAGTGTATTTTGAAGAACAGTTTTTAGTATTTAAATAACATTACAAATATCTTCACACACTTTTTCACCCACACATATTTCTAAAAAATACAAACAACGTTCCTAGAATGACATTACCAAACAAGCCTAAATATCTAATCCCATATTATTATTTTATTTTATTTTATAATTTAAGGGGAAAAACTAAAAGAGGACAACTCAAGGATAAGTGGTCCTGTATGAATCCGAGGGAGGATCAGATTGGCAGAGCATTGGCTTAAAAGTTAGGACCAGAAAGGGTAGGTGGTGTCAGGCTACCCAATTGGCCCTTATTACTGTCACTCAGGATATTCTGGATGGTTATCCTTTATTATTATAGAATTGAAAATGTATAGTTGGATGCATCATCATCATGCAAATTTCTAGCAACCGAGCAAATCGAATTGGGTAGAGATGAATGAACTTGTTTCATTTTTATTTTCTTAGTAAACAAACATTAGAACAAAGAATGAAAGAAAGGAGAACCATCCCATCTGATCTCATCCTTGAACAAACTTGAGAACTTGTATTATTTGTACGTTAAATTCCATTATATTTCCAGCTGATTGCTTCAGAAAATTCTACCCATTGTTTATGGGACATTTGTTACAAAGTTGGGTTGCATTTAGCAGCAAAGTGTTTATCGTGTATGGTATGGATCCTCTTTAAGATAATTATTATATTTCCAGCTGATTGCTTCAGAAAATTCTACCCATTGTCTATGGGACATTTGTTACAAAGTTGGGTTGCATTTAGCAGCAAAGTGTTTATCGTGTATGGTATGGATCCTCTTTAAGATAATTATCAAAAGCCCATTGTAATCCAAGTACCAAGGATCAAAAAAATTAGGTTTGCTACGAAAATGGAATAGTTAGGTTGCAAGGTTGGCCAACCATTACGGCGCTTTGTTATGTGTAGGCCCAATTGGAAGTAATGGAAAATTTTCTTTGGGCCTTCATGTTGGATGTAGGATGGGTTTGAGAGTTAACCAATTTCAGGTTGAGAATTGCCCAAACCGGCTGGTGTTAATGAGAATTGCCCTAAGTGGCTGGTGTTAATAGAGAAAGTACAAGGACACAACAAAATTTCACTTTTGAGTTGTGATAGGTCTTAATATAATATTTTTTTATTTTATTTTAACTTATGGTAAATCGAAAACTCAATTTGTGGTGAAAATATTGAGATTATACAAAGTCAATACAACAATCCACCCCGACCCAAAAGGTTTTTAAAAAATCCAATAGACAATAAAGATAAAAGTATGTTTCACGTTTCGTCATTTTTTTTCTTCCAACTAGTTGTCTAAGATCACCATTAAAAAAAAATAGAAAATAAACATTTTACAATGAAACCATTTAGATAAGTTTACCTCACCTAATAAATTATACTTAAGTTTTTTTTTTTTTTTTTTTTTTATAGAGTTTCAACCTTTAGCGTCCACTCCTGATGATAACTTATGCTAATTGGAACCCACTATACTTAAGCTTTATCATGATCTTTATATCATATCATATCATATACTATATAATAAAAGTTAAATTGTAGTAGTTTTATAGATAAAAACAACAATTTATCTGATCTTAATTTCTTATCAACTTTTTCTACTACTTTATCATTTTTTTGGATAAAATATTTTATCATTTTTTTGGATAGACACAAAACTTTAATTGTTGATATTTAACCCTTAATTAAATTAAAAAAAAAAAAAAAAAAAAAAAACTCCATCATTATATGCCCTTCTCCTTCTCTCTTTTTTTATTTTTTATTTTTTTTAATAAACTATTTATTAAAAGTTTGTTTATACATAACTCTTTTCTTCTTATCAACTTTATTTTTTTATCGGTAAATTATGTATTTGGCCCCTATATCCTTCACACTATATTTCAATTTGGTCCCTAATTTTTCCATTGTGTAAAATTTGGTTCCAAACCTTTTAGTGTCGTGTCAATTTAGTCTCTGCTGTTATCTCTTGAAAGGAAATTGCTGACGTGACTAATGGTTAAAATAAAAAATTAGTTTCCGTTAATGCAACAATAAACTAATTTTTTATTTTGGTTGCAATAAAAAATTAGTTTCTGCAAATGTTCTTTTTCATTATTTTTATTAGTAAGTATTATTATTACTAGTACGTAACTTGTGCTTATGCATGGAAATGATGAATTGTAGCGGTGGTGTTGATGTTAGCTTGGGTTATAAAACATATAGGATATTAGTTTGCCTAGGACATTTGGAGGTATTAAAATAATTTTTTCTTACAATTTTCATGATATTGGTTACATCAAGTTTCTCATTACACTGCTATTAGATATATAATTTTTAAAATCACTATTGGATACTACATATGCAATATCAATTCACAATCACTGTCCGTGAAATTCTACTAAATACAACACAAAATAAAAAATAAAAAAATTGGTCCAATAGTATCTCCTAAATTGAATTGGTATAGGTGCATGGATCGTTCAACTTAATTACAATTTGTTACGTTCAAGATCTTGGCATACAAAATATCTGAATAGAATCTATATAAAAAAATATGCTCATTAGTTCAAAGAAAAAATAACGACAAAAAATCTAAACAATGTAATTTGTATGGAAAGCTATCAAAAGCAAAATTCAATTTTGAATCTAATTAAATTTTCTCTAAGCATTGGATATATATATTGAATTAACTAAATTGAATTAACTCACTTGGCACAAAAATTAAAATATTTACATTAGATGAGACACGTGATACAAAATTAAAACTATAACTGAATTCCAATTTTTACATTGAATTAACCAACTTGGCATAAAAATTTAAAAATTTAGATTAAATGAGACACGTGGTGTAAAATTAAACTCTAATTGAATTTCAATTTGAAATCTAATTAAATTTTCTCTTAGATTTACTTATTAATATATGTATAAATTACTAAAAATATCCACCTATAAAACTCAATATATTGTAGTAATACACAAGTTAGATGCAAATTAGGCGTGTTAGATTGTAGTTATGAAATTATATAATATTTATATATTTAATTTTTACTTCTTAATAAAATTATATATTTTATAATTTTACAACTAAAACAAATTTTTTTTAAAAAGTTTATAACCAAAATGTGCAACGCTTTGGCCTTTAACTAGTTCAATTAACGTTACCCTTTCATACAAGAATCCTCCTCTTGGCAAATACAAGTCTTTTATCTTACTTTTTGTGTTTCATTTTATACTTCACAAATAACAACTTTTTGTGTGTTGTTTTTACTTTCCTTATAAAATAATCAATATTTAAAATAAATAAAAAATTACATACCACAATTAATTTAGTATAAAGTGAAGCACAAAATGCTGAGAAGATGATTTGTATTCTCCCCTCGACTTGTAATAGATACATGAGATACCATTTAGTTATCTCTAGCTAATACACATCATCATCATCATTATTATTATTATTATTATTATTATGAGAGAAAGGTAAGAACCACACCATTATTATTTAGAGGAAGAAGCATAGTCCAGAAATGGGGTTGAGAGCTAGATATTAATTTCCTATCTAATCACAATAAATGAGAATGGGATGGGCAGTAGCTCAACTTCACAAAAGTTGAAAATGAAATTAAGAGTTTGAAGCACTTTTTATTCAGGTATGGGCTGGGCAAAGGGGAGTAGTGACAGGACCAGAGAGCAAAGCAAGTGGGAAGTGTGATCTGCATACGATATGATTTGACAGAGGAGGTCATACAAAACAGAAAGAGGTGTGTGAACTCACTAAAATCGAACATTTGGGCTGAACACATTCCCACTTCTTTTTCTTTCTATTTTTAGATGAACACACTAAAAGAGTTTCACGAGTGTGATTATTTGCATCGTGACATAATATTTTTGTGAAGCGCACAACTCGAATCCGACAACTTTGAACTAATTGCACAAAGCGGCAAAAGATAATTCATATTTCTGTGATTGTTGAACGCAATCAAACTCATGACAGCACACATTTCACACTTCACAAAGATAAAGCAAGAATAGGTCAAAGGAAGACCAAACCCCTACCCTACCACCTTCAAGACATCATGTGATGGTGGCCAATAATTTAAAAAAAAAAAAAAAAAAAAAAACTATATAGTAGTAGTAGTATATACTTATACTCCACTAATGACTAAAGTCGAAATGAATGTGTCCTTTTCTTGTTAATTATATATACCAACAAAGGCTTAGACGTGAACAATGTGACAATATAGAGTATTCTTTTATGTACCTTTTCTTTTGGGTGTAGATGCAAAAAAACCCTATTCCACACCTAATTTTTCCAACTTGTTGACTCATGCATGTGGACCTTATTATAAAAGATATGTGTGCCATTCCAATTCCTTTATTATCCACCTTCCCTTTTTTTTAATTGGCTTGTCTTAAATATGAAACCAATTCCTATGTTCAAGACTTCAAGTTTCAAATCCGCGTGCTTTTGGCTTACACGTCACTAACACAACTCTCAAGTTGGAGATATTTTATTCAACACAAACCATTTTTATATTATAAACACACCATCATCATTGTCATCTTATGGGGTTTACTATTCAACTTTGGAGTTCTTATTTTCAGATTCTAAAATGAACTGCTCCTTGCATCAAATTTCATATTAGTCGATTAATTTGACTTGTGGTATGTTTGGATATCGTTTATTGTTAAAAATTGAAAATTGAACACTATAATAAAATAATTTTTAAATGTGTGAATAGTACGGACCCAGTTTTAAGGAAAATTTTGTTGAAAAGAGTATTTGTGGATTTCGTGAACAGTGCACAGGACCCACTAACAGAGATGCAAACGCGCTAAAAAACGTTTTCAGCGCAATCCAAACTAACGCTTGGTTAAAAACACTTTGGAATAGAATCAATTCAAAAATGGCATTGAAATTTTATATTTTCATTTCTTTGGTTAATGAAAATTTTGTTGAAAAGAGTACTTGTGGATCCCATGAACAATGCACGAGACTCATTAACAGAGACGCAAACGCGCTAAAAAACGTTTTCAGCGCAATAACTAACGCTTGGTTAAAAACCCTTTGGAGTAGAATCAATTCAAAAATGGCATTGAAATTGTATATTTTCATTTATTTCGTTTAAAAAAAAATGGCGAGTGAGATAATTATCTTTAACTTTCACATTGAGTATTATGAATGGGTTACTTAGCACCAAAAAAAAAAAAAAAAAAAATTAAATTAAATATATGGCACAGAATTAGATAACAATTGGAAACTAATTTAGATTTAGGTTGTGCTTCAACTTTAAAATAGTATGTATGATATATGATTTGCGAATAAGATCAGATTTTAGTTCTTGGTGAGAGCATTTTTCATCCTTATGACTCTTTTCTTCTTTGTGAGAGCATTTTTGGGTTGGGAAAATATCTCTAGTAACAGTTATACGGTTATACCATGTTAGTCATGATTTTATGGCATGTGATTTAATTTATAGGTTTATTTATTATTATAAAAAAAATTAAGCTACTAATTTGCTATGTGATTTATTGGGTTATTGTTATAAAATGAGAGAATTGATATAACAGTTGCAAGAGATTTTTTATTTATTTATTTTTTTCCTTTCAGTCCATTTATGGTAAAGAAATGATATCATATCACAAAATTGTTAGGGGGTGGCCTTATTCAGCAAAAAAAAGAATTGTTAAGGGGGGGGGGGGGGGGTGGTGGGCGGTCTCAAGTCCTTTAAATTTGGGTGTCAAATCAATTAATGGGGACCAACTTCGACTTCAGAGAGCAGAAGCATGGCAAATATCTGTTGTTGTCGTTGTGGTGGGAGCCATTCTCGTCTGATTTTGACTAAGAATAATTAGGTCGGTAAATGAACGAAGTCGTTCATAGATAACTCGAATTCAGATTAATAAAAAATTTGTTCATGTTCGTTTATTTATAAATAAATTAAGTTCGAGCCTTTGTTTTAAGCTTGTTTGATAAACAAGTTGAGCCTAAGTAAATAAAATTATTCGTGAACAAGCTCGTAAATATAAAGCTTGATATAAAAAATGCCAAGATTAGACTCGTTTATAAGTTGATATATATTTACTAAATAAATTCATTATTATGACATTACACCTATCTTAATAATAACAGTCCACATGAGACCAATTACCACTACCCATTAATTTTTTTTTTTGTTTATTTGATTTTTGGTGATACAAGCATTTAATAATGCAATTTTTTTGGATTCCTAGCTAAAAAACTTGACTTAAGCTTAAGTTTAAGCTTAATATTAAGCTCAACTAATTAATCAAGCCAATCTCAAGCTTTTTGACATTCTCACGAGCTCGAATTTAAATATTGTTTTTAGTCTTGTCTCAAGTTTGAACCCAGCTTAAGCATTTGATTTTTATTGACGAGCTAAGCTCATACACGCACTTTACGGCAAAACTTGGCTCGTTTACAGTGCTAAAGAATATTGCTAATATATTTGATTAAAAAAAAAAAACATGGATTAATCATATTCTTTGCAAAGAATTTCAAACTCCAATTTTTTTTTTTTTAATCATCAGTTTGGTTAAAGGATTTACACAAAATGAGAGATCTTGGAAAGTATATACTACATATATACATTGGACAGCCAATAATGTAGTGTTGGAACATTTGGCGTTCAAATAAAGCTATGCTTTTAATTTTAAACCACAATAATAAACACATCCACTGAGAAAGAATCACCAATTGAAAAATTAATTAGTTCATTTATCCATTCAAAATTATCAGAACTCAGATAATAATCATATCAAATTTAATTACATCACTAAGATTCATCGAAAGTTAGATCTAAAGGCAGGTTCACTAGAGCCGAAGCTAAAAGTGAAAACATATTATAAAGTAGGCTTTAAAAGCCCACTAAAAAAAAGGAGAGAAGGAAAGCAGGCTTGAATTGTAAAATGCCTAAAATTGAATATAAAAATTAACTACTGCTTTAGCTGAGCAGCCAGGCCTAGCCATGGCTTGGATTCAGCTGGCTTAGTTGGGAGGGCTTCCTCTGGGTTGTTTATTTGGTATGGTGCCTTTGCAGTGATCCTGTAAAAATGCCATGTGAAAGTAAAAAAGATCAATTATTGAACAACAAATATATAATAAGAATACTAATTAGTTTCTCTAACTGTAGCCACAGCTTGCACAAAGAAACATCAACAAATTTTTTTTTTTTTATTGCTAATTCATTTCACTTTTGGTCATTAAATAATACAATGGTTGAAAAATATACCAATCTCAGAATGGGAGACTGATATTAAAACCTAAACCTACCCAAACCCCTCCAGAAATTAATTTAGCAAAATTTGCTCTAGTGATAATCAAGAATGCCTTGAATTTGATCCCACAGCTGATGCTGAAAAAAATTAAAAAATGCTAGACCACTCCAATCACCTAGGAACCTAGTGTACAAGTTTATTTGATACATCTGCAGCTAAAGTTACACAAACAAATGGGATAAGAATTTTTTTAAAAATATGTTTTCCAATATTTTGTTCCAAAATGCCTACCTATCTTTTCTCTTCTCCAGGAATCGGTGCAGTGAAGCTCTCCTTGCAATTGGTAAATCTGCAGTAAATAAATAAATACATACTTTAATCAACAAACATATTCAACATGATGCTCCAAACATTCTATTTTTCGAGCTTGTCGGTAAAGAAACAAAGGCAATCACAAGAAATTACCAGCAGCAAGAGGTTGAGGAGATGGTTGAGCGCATTCGCTAATCACTTTATTGCCAAAATTTGGAGGAACAACGCCGCTAGAGCTAGTAGCAATTGAAGTGCTGGATTCAGCAGAGTTCCTGGCCAAGTTAGGAGCAAAGGCAGGCTGGTTGTTAGTAGCCGGATTAGAAGCAAAGGGGGTGTTGTGACTCTGGGGGGTTCCCTTGCTTGCTAATAGCATCACTTCCTTTGCCTTGTCAGCTGGAAAATCGTTGAACACGATTACTTGTCCACCATAGAATATTGTCATTTGGGCCTTTTCAGGCTCTGCTGTGGCAGGCTTGTTCAATCTGGAACATAATAAACATATTACAATCAGATAAACAAATATTTCTGTACCAAGATTGTGTACTATAGCTTCTATTCTACTTCACCATGTGCAAAATAGTTATGATACACCATGTGCCCCCAATTAATCAACCCAAATCATTAAGTAGTCCATATCTATGGTTGATGATGTAATTATAAGCCATAGAACAACTAGAATACCCTATTTCCAACTTATATTTTGGGCATACTTGATATGGGTATTTATGAAGACTAGTTAAAAAAGCATAAGAGAGAGTGAGTAACTGAGCTTACCTAGAGTCAGCAATCTTTGGGACCTCCTCCTTAGGAAATGGAGTAGTAAACCCAGCAGGTTGAGGGAACAGATCAATGGATTGAAGGTTCCGATTGGCCGCCTCGCTTTGGCCTGAAACATCACTTAATTTCTCATTCACCGGAAATAAATTCATTGTTGAGGCTGATTGACGGTACATCTCAGGTGTCCCTGTTACAATTCTACAAATCATTTTCTAAACCTTGGCTTAAAAAAAAAAAAAAAAAAAAAAAAAAAAAAAAAAAAAAAAACTATGAAAAGTAAAGAACCTAATCACTACCACCATGTTTCAAGGAGAATTAATTTATAATACAATTTCAGGAGGGCCCTTTTCAAAATCCAATTAGACCCAAGACCAAGTCTTTTTACAGACATAGGTTGAGAGATATTCTCAACAGATATTGAGAGGGAACATTTAGAAAGAATAAAGAGGAAACAAAACGTTAACTACTTATATTTTTCTTGTTATGAAAAAAAAAAAAAAAATCGGATTTGAGTGTTTTGAGGAGAAAATCAAGGACATGTCCCACAAGTTTGAACCATCAAATAGGAATATTGATATTTTTGTGGATATTGGAATAAAGAAATTTAAGGTAACTTTTACAGATCCATGTTCTGGGTTTTTCTTAGAATCACATACCAAAATGGAAATTTGGGTTCAACTTATGCTCCCATAATTATAAACTAAAAATGAATTAAAGAAAAATAAGAAACTATAAACCTATCATAAACATAAACAAGCTACTGAAATCCCAGCCTGACTACGACTATTTGACTTCAGTTAAGATTGTGTTTCGTTTTCATTTTCATTTCAACAGAATCCCCAAAAAAACCAGACCAGTATGAAACATTAAAACTTTCAAATCCCTCTCTCCCTCTCTTTTCACAACCGAAATACCAGAAATTCAAACTGTAACCCAAAAAAAAAAAAAAAAAAACGTACCGTTGGATTCGATGTTGCAAGTCATACCGAGGCTGAGATCTCCAAAGGAACCCTTCTCCTTAAGGTACTGACTCAGCAAGCTACACCTCTGAGAAAAGCTTGCCTTTTCCGGCAACTTCCCTTGCCTTTGCCCTGAAAACTCACAAAACTCCGACGAGCTCGTCATCTTTCTTTGAATCTTTTCCAAACAGACCCAGATACAAAATCCAATCCCAAATCCAAAACCCAAAAAAAAAGTTACTCCTTTCAAAGGTTCAGAGAATGATCAAAATTTATATATAACCAAACTCAGAATACACCTCGTTGTTTGTGCTCTCTCTCTCTGTACTCTATGACACATATATTTTATCTCTCTCTCTCTCTCTCTGCTCTATTGTATTATATGTATGTGTGTACCTGCTTTTCCTATCTTCTCCTTGAGGCTATAATATATAGTATTATTATATTTTTGGTAATGGTTATTTTGGTTGAGAGAGTTAAAGCACGAGGAATATATGGTGCTTTTTAAGCTTGTTCCTCGCACCTTCGAGGAGTACACTTTATTATTAGTATTATATTTTATATTATTTTATTATTTTGCTTTTTATTCTTGTTATTTCAAACACGTGTTCTTTGCATCAGTAAACGGCAACCTTTTTTAATTTTTCTTTGTCAGTTCTTCATGCCAACTTGCCTTTGCCCACGGTTTTTGTATTTTAAGATTTCGATTGATGTTACCTTATTAGCCCCACCCCAGCTGTACATTACTGTTTCACACGTGGGATTCAGTATGTTTGGTCTCTTTATTCGGGGATTTTTTTTTTTTTTTTGAGAGGTTATTCGGGGATTTTGCTTTTGTGTATTTGGTATTTACATTACTATTTTTTTTTTCCCTTCAAACTTTTTATTTTTAGAAACTACGCTATAAAAAGATTAGGGCAATAGTTTTCCTCCAAATCGGGTTGGTGGTGACTGGAGATTCTTTCGGCTTGTTACTTGGAAGGTTATACGATTATCTGTGAATATTAAATCACATGTTTCGTTAAATCCTTTAAATAAGTCACATGTTTATTAAGTAAGGTTGTAAATGAATCAAGTTGTTTATAAAAACTGTTTTACCTCGACTTTGAAAATTTTGTTTTACGTTGTTTTTTTTAGTAAATAAGTTAGGCGCAAACCTAAATTTAGACTTTACTATGAAATGAGTCAAATTCAAACATATATGGACGAATGATTTACAAAAATATACATTTTTTTTATTTCTTTAAAAAAAAATTCAAAGTTACAATGGGGGATGAAGATTTAAATACTTAACATTTTCGTTGGAAATATTATGATAGTTGCTATGTGGATCTTCATTTGTTTTTGTTCTTTTTTTTTAACAATTTTATATAAAAAAAATACTTAGATATTAGATATTGTAAGTTTGTAAATAAGTTCCTCATAAATTAGATTAGCATTTTTGTTGATAATATAAACAGTAAATTTCATAGTAAAAAGTATATATGTTTTTTAACAATACAAGTTCGGTAAATTAATTTTTGATAAATTGATTTTTTATTAAGTTTCTAACTATAGCTTATTTATTAACTACTACCATAAATTTCAAAAAAAAAAAAAAAAAACTATTACCATAAATTTGTGAATAAGTAAAAAAATAAATAAATAAATAAAAATTAGTCATGATGTTTACCCTATATGGAAAAAGAAAAAAAGAAAAAAAAAGAGAGTTAATTATGTAACTCATGAACAAACTTGAAATTGTTTGATAATAAAATAATCAAAGATTGAACATGTAATTTAATTTGTTGATAAGTTCAAGCGTGACTTGTGTTTGAAATAAAAGTAATAAACAATTTTGAATTCTTAGTAATCTAATGGCTTGATTTATTTACAATCTTACTTTTAAGTAGGTATTATGAATAAAAATATGCGTGAAAAATATTTTAAGTTTACATATGGTGGATTGCAAAAACTTTCTTATACAACCCAATTTAAAGGAAATTTCTATCAATTTTGGTAATGATTATAATTAAAATGATTGCAATATTATTTTTTTAACGAAAGGTTTTAAGTTATAGATGCAGAATGAGTACATGTATTTTCTTCAATTAATTCTATTAATTTTTTTCTTCTAAAAAAAAACTAAATATATATTTTTTATGGGAATCTGTAAAACTATGTTAATTACAATGGAACCAATTTGACAACAATAATGTTATTGTTATTATTTTATCATTAGTGTCCATTTAGGAATTATTTATTTCCAATAGCTAATCTATATATATTAATATATAAAGTTTAGAGAAAATCCAATTAGATTCTACAATTGAAGTCCAATTTTGCGCCATGTATATATATATATATATATATATATATTTCCTCTAAACTTTATATATTAATATATATATATATATATATATATATATAGATTAGCTATTGGATTGGGGCCCAGATGATAAACTTTTTCTAAATTTTTATCAACAAGTGTAGGGCCCAGATGATAAAAAGGGGCCTATATCATATGTAAGAGTCCCCCAGAAAAGGGGAGACGGAAAGAGGAAAAAGCAAAGGAAGACGAGAGAAACGCAAGAAGTCATTGTATGAAAGCATGTCCATGAATAAAACTTCCACTTTCACATCCATTTTCTTGATTTATGTTTCTACATCCACTAAGGACATGCAACGAACCGTCTGAGCCAACTGGAACCGAGTTCTTCAGCCCATACTCTACAAACTTCATTGTGTGGGACTTCTTGAACCAGGGCCTAATCGTCCAGGACCGGGTTAACGAAAATCGTGTCCCTACATATATTATTTGAAAAAAAAAAAAAAATCAGTTATATTCCAATGCTAAATGCACACTAAGTACTCCAATTTGACAACAATGTAAAATTTTAATTGGAACAACAACCTTTTATGTGAACTCATAATTTATACTATTATTTTTATTATAATCAATTACCAAAAAAAAAAAATTTACAAGTTCCTTAAAAAAAATCAAGAAATATTTGTCAATTTATTGTTAAGAATTGGGTGATGTTAAATTGTTAATAAAATCCAATGCACAGAAAAATACAAGACCCTAGTAGACCAGACCACAGCACAATACCCACATGGGCAGCTGCCAATAGTAGTAAAAACAAAAACAGCAGAAAGGTAGAGGGATGAAGCAAAAGATAGCGTGTTGAACGGGAACGGGATAGTTTAGTAAATGGTCATAATTGGATTGGGAGTCTATGGCGTTAAGAATAACGTCGTTACGTGCCGTCCTGCAGGTTAGCAATACGACCAAAGTGGGCTCCACACCCACATGTCTTTGTTTTTCTTTTTCTTTCTGATTTTACGTTTATAAGTTTTGGGTTCTAGTGGGTTTAATTAGTTAATTTTTTGATGGTCGGATAAAAAGTTTTGAATTTAATTTTTATTTATATTAAAAATTAATCGATATCTTAATTTGATGATAAAAGATTATTATTAAAAGTAGATGTTATAAATTAAATTTTTTTTAAAAAAAAAGTCTGAGCATGTAATATAATAAATAAAGAAATAAAAGAGATGCGGCAAGTGCACGTCTTGACCACCAATGAAAAGCTGAAACGAGTTTTAAAACCGTAAAAAGGTTTGTTGATTGAAACTCCGCGTGTTTATTTCCCATACCCCCAAAGGGAAAGGCCAACAAAAGCATATAATATAAAAAATATAAAAGCATGGATCATGGATCATGGGTCATGGTTGGATTGGACATCCACAATTGCACATGCTAATACTCTTTTTTCTTTTCCTTTTTCTTTTTTTCTTTCTTTTTGTTTCTTGGGATAGTAAAACACATGTTTCTATTTATATATATATATATATATATATATATATATATATATATATTTATTGTGATTTGATAATCTTGCCGGGTTTATTAAAAAAAGAACTTTATAAATCCAAGTTGAACGATACCCCCCTTTCATCTCATTTTCTTTGTTTCCTCTTATTAAACATCGAACCTTTTAATAAGGGGGGTGTTTAAAATAAAAATAATATAAAATTTTCAAGAGGACTTTATTTATTATATTATTATTTTTCCTTAAATTAAAAAAAAAAAATCTTAAACTATTCTTCTTAATTTTAACTAAAAAAAGAAAAGAAAAAGAAACATGAATTGTATTATATTAGAATTTTGAAATGAATAATAAATATTTCATGACATCCCGTAAGATAATAGATATAGAGATAGAGTCATATTATCGGATGCCCTTACAGCAATTATTTATAAACCATAATAAGAAAGTTTTAACATTACTTTCGCGGAAAATATAAAAAACTGTTAACAATATTTATTGTTTTACTATTCTCCTAATAAAATATTTCTAAAAATAGCTCATAAATTAATGTCTTAAGGGTATTGATTAACATTTTTCACGAAGATAACAGCAACTCGAACATTGACTCAAATAGGGAAGATCCATGCCACTTACAAATCCTATGTTTGGACATTAGGACTCGAGCGGGGTGGAATTGAGAAGTAAAAATGGATGACCCAAAAAAAAAAAATCCCAATATTCAAGATGATAGGCTAAGATCTTAGCCCCACTTTAATTCAAATTATAGAAAATTTGAGTAACTATTCTCTTTTCTCATTTTATAACGTAAACGCAATTGAAAGTTTGAAACTAAAGAATACTCACAATAAGAAGAATTTCATTATTATCGAGAGAACCAATAACCTCTCAAGCTGACTTAAGAATAGGAGAATGATTTTTTTGGTGCTCCTCCTTACTACGACAACTGTACTTGATCACATTTAGACCACACAATCAACTGTTTCATTAGTGAACAAATAAAACAAGACCGCGCGAATATGTTCTTTGTTAAACTTGACTTTGTTTTTATACCTTATTTTATGACCCAAAAAAAGGGTTAAATTATCAATTTATTTTTTGAGAGAGGTTAAATTATCAATATTAAATATTAAAAGTCAACTTCTCATTATGCTTATCCAATTATTATTATTATTATTATTTTTATGAACATTATGTTTATCCAATATATATATATATATATATATATATCATCATGCTAGTTACAGGCTTACAGCTAGTATTTGTCATTGTATGGTACAGCTAGTATTTGGCATTGTATGGAAAAAAAACGTTGTGAATAAATCATATATAATATATATATGCTATTACAGTAATGCTAGGATCACCTAAAGTTGCGCAACTTTTGTCCCAACTTGATATGTGTCAAATCGTGAGTTGTAAAAGTGTGATAATAGTTTCATGTGGAAACACGCCTTTACTACTTAGAACTCACGGCACAAAAATTTATGCAAATTTATGTGGTCCGAGCATTGTTCTTATAGGAGATTCAAGATATGGAAAACATTACTCTCATTATACAGCTCATACATCTAGAAAAGAACATCCAATCTCAACGTATTAACGTATAAATAGTTACAAAGAGTTCAGGACCACATATTTGTTTACATATTTAGATGTAATTTTTTTTTTTGAGAATCTATTTAGATGTAATTTAAATACATGAATAGTGGTGATTGAATTACTTTTAATTAAATATTAATAATAACCTAAGGTGTAAATAATGTAACCTAATTATAGGTTAAAAAATATAAGTTGTGTCAAAATACGCGAACAAAAATTAATAAAAAAATTATAATGTTAATTAGTACTGCTAGGACAAATGTTAATAGGCAAATATTGACAAGCATTGTGTGGTCCCACTTGATAAAAAAAATAGAAAAATGAAAGAAAAAGACATAAAATTAGCCCCACAAGAAGCTAACTCCATAGCCTATGAAGCTGCAAAAAAAAAAAGACATAAATTGTGTGTTTGGATACTAATGAAAAATTATAATTATTTTACTATTCAATTTATTTTTGCTACTATTCATAGTTCTACTATACTTTTTGATACTATTCATAGGCTCCGTTGTACTATTTCCCTTAATTTATAATACTTTCAGTAATAAGTTTTCAATTACAACAAAATAAGCAGTATTCAAACAGACTCCAAAATTGTTGTTTTCGTTAACAAATAATTTTATAAAAAATTTGATACCGGTTTGGTTAGAAATATAAAAAAATTAATTTTTTTAATGAAAAATTTTTAAAAATATATATCTTAAACCGACATCCTTAAACCATTCATTAACATTTATTAAAAAAAAAGAAAAGAAAAAAAAAAGTGAATAATAAAGGGACATGATGGAAATCCCGTGTGAAAAACGCGGAGAGAGAGAGAGAGAGAGAGGTGTAGCTATTATAGGTTAAGGGTAGGCGGCTACAGCTAGCTAGTAGCTAGGTCGCACATGCACGGCACAACTCCACACGAAAATTATAAATAAAACGTGGCGAAAGGCGATTGGCTGGAAGAGATAGGTACATTTTCCTCGTGATCTTGACGTCTTGGGTAGTTTTTTTTTTTTTTTTGTTTTTCAAATATGGGTTTGGTTTGGTCGTGTGGTCCCCTGCTTTGTCGCATGTGGTAAAGCTTTTTCTAAGTGTGTGTTTGAATTTTTTGAAGACACAGTACAACTTGGGGTATCACGGGTTTGATGACTACTACTGACCTTCTCTTTTCTTTTTACACCACGTGATCTTCGTGTTCACTCTCTGTACTTTCTTGCGAAACACCCTTGTAGTTCTCTATATTTACAACTCTACCACCTGCCGACCCCAGATATATTTTTAGGTATTACTTAAATAATGCTAAGGAGTAACCACCGGCATTGCCTTTGCTGTGAACTGAACTCTCTTTTTATATATATTTTTTGTCCTTCATAAGCTTTCACAAATTCGACACTTTTGGTGGATCATCAAAGCAAAATATTCTTTTTTCTTTTCTTTTACTTACTAACAATGGTTGAGTTAGACAAGTCTTTTTATTTTACTTGGAAAGAAAGGGAATTTTTTTTTAATTGTTTTTTGGTTACTTTTTCGGTTTCGTTGTTATGAAAGAAAATACTATTTTTTGGAGCGGAAGAAAGTATATTTGTTGTTAAAGAATATTAAATTAGGACCCAGTAAATGGTATTAGAGTTTTATTGATTTACACCTCGTTTGGCATTATAGTACAATTTTTAAAACTTCACATTTTTAAAGAATAAGTACACTTTAGCTTATTTTCAGCAAAAAAAAGTAATGCTAAACACACACTTAGTGAATGATTTATTGTGTGAAGATTATATTTGGTACAAGTTAGACCATGATTAGATTGGTGGTCGGTACCAGTAGAGTTTGAGAGAAGATTATATTGGTACAAGTTGGCATTCCATTTTATTCAAAGTGTGAATAAGTATGGCTTAAACTATGGAAGTGACAATTATTTTGTTCAAGAAAATTTTGCTTTGACTAAGGTGAAGCTACCCCAAAAAGAAAGAAAACTATTTGATGGATTTTTGAGTTAAGGTGGAGATTATTGGCGAATTTCCCAAAATTCCTATTGTGGCTTGGAAAGCTATTTAGGTGGAAAGAAAAATTAATTTGGGTACTTTTTGGGTTTTCTTGGTGAGGAAGAAATTCTAAAAGGCCCTTTAAAATCGCTTATATATTTAATTATTTCATGTGTGAAAATACATTCATAGTTTCTACATTTTGGAGGGGTTTACATTTTGGTCTTCGTGTCTTTAATTTTACAAAATGAAACACAAAAGACCAAAACAAAACACTCCCAAAATATAGATATAAAAAATGCATTTTGCTTATTTAATTTTAGTCCTTATACTTTTTTAAATGTTTGAGAACCGCTTTTGCCGTTGATTAATAAATGGAAAATACTAACATTGCAAAGAAAATTGAGAATTGATCTCAACTTACCATCCTCAAACTCATCAACGAACTTGATCCAAAACTCGAGTACCTAAATCACAAACCCATCGAGTCAGTGCTTATGAGTTATGACAGTTTGGAGGTGGTGTTTCAGCATGATTGATCAAATCTCCCTGGGGATGAGGGCGATTGGGTAGATAATGGGTTTGTCATTTGTATACATGGATTCTGGCTTGATTTTGTTGATGAGTTTAGGCTTTTAAAGAAAGTAATTTGAATCACATTCTCAATTTTTATTTTTATTTTTTATTGATCTATTCAGATTATTTTTACATGTAGAATGTCCTCTAACTGATCGAGTTACTTGAATTTTTGAATGTCTTGAATAATAAAATCCTAGACTCGATCAATCGAGTTCAGAAAATGACTTGGGTCAAAATGAAATACCTAATTAGTTAGACTTCAATACTTGCAGCCCAATTAATACCTATAACGTGCTGAAATGGACTTCAAATAAAAAATTTCCCAAAAAATCAGATGGTGTATGGACCACTATTATATGATCATCCATTTATAGAATTAAGGTACTCAAGACAAAGTCACAAACATCTATGTATCGTCTATGAAGGTGTACTTGATAGAGAGACCTTTCTTTGTTCATGGACCACATCAAAACTCTAGAACTTGTGCAGTTGTGCTTGCCAATGATTTTATTATTTTATTTTGGGCCAGTGGTGAAAGGTTTATTATCAGTCATCTTTTTACCCTATTATTTACCATGATATATATTACATTCTTTACGGGAATTGAATCTGCTATTACATTAAAAAAAAAAAAAAAAAGAGGCTTTTTTATTTTTTATTTTTATATATTTTTTACAATTGATGGTATAATTCCATTCCTTCCCACTCCAGTATCGATACCACTCAGATCTAGGTTTATAAATCCTTTAAGCCTTCAAGTCTTGAAGAAGTACCAACTCACTTAATATAAGTGGTAATAAAAAAAAAAAGGTAAAAAAAAAAAAAAAAGAATAAAAGAGGCATGTTTATTCTAGAACCGAATTTTTACATGCACTTATTGGTAGATGACCAACATTGTCTTTTCATTGGAGCGTATGTAAACAGCTAAATAGAAGTTAAGCGATTTACTCAAAATGGGAAGGAAGAAAAAAAAATTATTGTTTTGTAAAGAAGTTGTCATGTCAAGAGTGATTGAACAATTTTTAATTCCTTTTGAGAGTTTTCTTAGTGCTTATCTTGAACATTAGTTATGATGAGGTTACTTGCTTTCAAGCCAAGCACTAGATGCGCATGTGGTCTTAATAGTCGGCTCTCTCTCTCTCTAATTTTTTTTTTCAGGGAAAACTCCTTTTATCTTAAGCCTTAATAATTTACAAAAGCAAGGAATATGTTGAAGCTGCTGGATTCAGATGTCGGCATAGCACAAGAAGATAAAAAATTCACTGTCTTTGAGGACTATTTGAATACAGCTTATTATTAAAAATTGAAAATTAAAAATTAAAAATTAAAAATATTATAGTAAAATAATTTTTAAATGTGTGAATAGTACCGTGAGACCCAGTTTTAATGAAAATATTGCTGAATTAGATAACTTGTGGGTCCCGTGAACAGTATATAGAACCCACTAACAAAGACGCAAATGCACTGAAATGAAAATCTTGTATGTGCCGATCTTATAAGACTAATATTTTATTGACACGTGGATTCCATTAAAAGAATCTATAGATAGGTCAAGAAAATCTTGTATGCGCTGGTCTTATAAGACTAACGTTTCATGAGATTAGTGTAATCTTGAATGTGTAAGGACCATCTTTGTTGCTTATATGTGTTTTTGTATAATTGTTATTTTTATTTTTTTTTAAGTTTACTTTCTCTAAAGCTTATATGCTAAAGTTGACACAAAATATATAATAAAGCCTAGAGATAATGTTAGAAATTAATAATGGTTTAAAAAGTCGTATATAAATAAATAAGCTAATATACAAAAGAAAATAAATAAACTAATCCAAATGCAATACAATATATCTAAGACTAAGAGCATTCTAAACAATTATAGAACCTAATGATATATAGCATATGACTATTGCATGCTACAATTTTATTAATAAGTACAGATAGGTGATAGGTCTGATACATCAGGATACATCAGTTATCATCTACTTCTTACCTATGACCTTATTATATTAAATTTCAAGCATACATTATCAAACCAAAAATTATTTTCCTATGAATCATTTCAAAATCAGTAATTAATATTAAAATATTACAATAAATAACTTTAGAATCCTTTAAAGAAATTTATCTTTGAATCATTACAATGTCTGAAAAGATGATTAGATGGATAGATATAATTACTAATAAGAAGTATTGACCTTAATCCATCTTAATTAAGAAGTATTGTTTTTAGTGTATGTTTGGATAGCGGCAAGCGTTCCATGTTTTGCGTGTCCAGTTTTTTTAGTGGATCTCAAGTACTGTTTACAGGACCCACAAGTATTCTTTTCAGAAAACAACTTTAAAATTGGGTCCTATCGTACTATTCATACATTTAAAAATTATTTTGTTACAGTATTTTTAGTTTTCAGTTTTCAATTTTTAGTAATAAGTAATATTTAAATAGACCCTTAATACTTAATAGGCAATATATGAGGGAAGCACTACAGGAAATTTAACATGATTCGCGTGAGGTTAATATTCAATAGAACTTGACGTTAAGAGAGAATCAATTTTCCACAATCAAATACCTTTTGACATTGTCAGCGAATCACAACAAGAAAATGTGATTCTCGTGAGCTCAATTTTCAAATGCTCAATTAGGGCATTAAGTGGCAATCCACCTAACTTTTGTTGCAATTTATTTATTTATTTATTTATTGGAAGAAAAGAAAAGTGTGGTTAACAAAAAAAAGAAAAAGAAAAGAAAAGTGTGAGGGCAAGTGGGATTAGCATGATCACTAATTTTATGGGCATGCAGAAACCTTTGTATGTGTGTTTGCTAATCATGAATTAACCACCCACCTAATCACATTTTTTTTCTTCATTTATTTATAAGATATACACTTTAGTTCTAGGTATACATACAAGCTCTTAGGTAAATTATTCAGGGGTAAAAGCTATTTATATCAGCTCACTCTTTGTCTTCTAATTGGGATTTTGGTAATACTCTGTATTAATATTAATGCTGGAGAGATCTATTTTCACAAGAAATGGAAGGCTCACCTAAAGATGTACTTTGGTAAAAGGGAGAGCAACAGCCAAGTAGGTAAGAAATTTGAATGGTTATTTATAAGCATGCTAAATTGACAACAATTTCACATCTCCAAATTTGTCTACCACCTTCATTTAAATGAGTTAATAAAAAAAACGTTTAAATTGCAAATTATGGTGGGTGGTGGACAAATTGGGAGATATTGTCATATTGTGAAATTGTTATTATAATTATTGTTTTGTTGTACTAAATTAATGCAAACAGTAGTTTCTCAAAAAAAAAAAAAAATTTAATGCAAACAGTAAATCTAAGAATAAACATTTTTTTATCTGTTTTTTTAGAATATATTTTTTTAATCATTGATTTGGCCTATTATGATTTGTAGAAAATAAAAGTAGTAGCCCGCGGACTTATGTTAAAGTGATGTTGATTGCAATCACAACTTACTAAAATAATTATAAATATAGTAATTAACTAAGAATATAATTCTTTTTCTTCTGGTAAAAAAGAAGAAGTCAATGCTCCTTTACCGCACCTTACCTAACTCCCTTGTTTGAGAATAAAATAAGAAAAATATATGGGCATTTTGAATAAACAAAAAGATACAAAGATAAAGAAAGTGACAACGAGTATGAAAAAGAAAATCTTTTAAAAAAGATAGTGAAAAATAGTTGTTTCCCTAATCTTACCCTTAACTCAAAGCTTATATTTATATACTATTTATAAGAGGATTTCTCTTTTTAGTTTGGATTTTTATATAGTTTAGAAATACCCCTAAACCTTACGTTTAACAGGGAAAAACTTAAGAACAACTCGGTAAAAATATATTTTCAACTCCAATTAAAATACCTACAAAATAGGACACTCTTCTACTAATTAATTTCTTCAAAATAAACTTATCAATTTTTTTTTAAAAGGAAAATTATGACACTTGACCAAAAACAAAAAGCCTTACTGCATGTGCAAAGCGCGTGTGATTAGGCGTGTGTGTGTGTGTGAATATATATATTTTGTTGGGTTCAAGTTACATCATATGTAACTCTACATAATATTACACATCCTAATAACTTTTTATAGGATTAATATTTCAAAAATCTCACCATTGGATTATATGTTCACTATATTGTTAACATGCCTATCATGTTTCGTGTCAATTGAATGTTATTTACTATTTGATCTAGAAATACATCTTTGCATAATTTTAAATACAAAAATTTTGAAATTTTTATATTTGAATGATGACATAGTTATTGATTTCCGATAATCTTAAAATTTTGCAAGCATGTGGAGTATAAGAAGAGAATTTAATTCAAAAGTGGTTTTTTATTTTAAAAATTTGCTTCCGATTAAAAACATAATTTAGAATTACACCATGTGTAACTCTCTCTCTCTCTCTCTCTCTATATATATATATATATATATGGGAGGAAACTTGTAGATATTAGAGTATCCCTAGTAAGGTCGCTAAATTGACTTTAATACTTTTAAAATGCATTGCACAACAAATGAGCTAAACTAAAAAAAAAAATTGAGTATTAGCTACAGCTTACTGTAGATTAAAACTTAATTAATTATTTTTTTTTTAATGTGTGGTGTTAAAAAAAAAGTATTTTAATGTGTATGGTTGTGATTGTTATTTATTATGTTGGATATATTATTTTATTGTATTATTTATATTATTTTAATATGTTAAATGTTAAAATAAAATCTTTGATGTTGAGTGTATTATAAAGTGAGGTATTAAAATAAATAAAATAGCGTCCTTAGTTACTTAAAGCTATATATTTTTTTAGCTTTCTTGAATGTTTTAAGAGCAATCGCATCCATCCGTGCAAAATTCTTGTCTATTTTGTAAGAAAAAACATATTTTTTCTATTTTATATACCAACTTTTATAAAACACTCACTTTAGTTAATTTATTCTATCATCTATTTTATTTAAATAATAATATTTTTTTTTAATTTTTTATTATATTAAACAAACCATTACCCACATGGCCCACCTACCTTTTTCTTTCTTTGTTGTGAGAAAATGACGGATGAGAGAGCAACCTGACGAGGAGAGAGAAAAAAAGGATAAAAAAACATTTACACCATGCATCATTTGCATATTTTTACAAGTATTAATGTGTGTATTTTTTGGGTTAAAATATATAAAATTAATTACTTTTTGTATTTTCCAAATTTTTGTAACCACTGATGCGGTTGCTTACACTGTCACTTACAAATTTACTTTTCTGTTCCTTCTTTCGTTGACTTCTTTGAACCAAAGTGGTCTATTAAACGTGTATGACACTTTTATTACTTAAGTATTACTCTTCATTTTTTGTAATGAAAACTTAAAAAGCATTACTTGTTCATCTTGAACACGCAATAATTGAATCATTCTAAGCATTAAACAAATGAGTGAAATTAGCTAAAGAAGTATATGACAATTGTTTAAACTTGAGTCGACCTGGTCAGGAAAAAAAATATTGAAAAGAAAAGAAAATTGTAAGCTTAAGTTATGCCAAAGCATATTGGTCCGTTTGGATACAAATTATTTTGCTGAAAATTAAAAACTGAAAACAATGTAGCAAAATAATTTTTAAATGTGTAAATAGTGTCATGGGACCCATTTTTAATGAAAAAATTGCTGAAAAGTGAAGTTTGTGGGTCCTTCGTGCACTGTTCACAGGAGAAAAGTCAACAACTGCAGCTGAAAAAAAAAAAAAACGTGGACGTGCTAAACACAAACGCCAATAAGTCGGATCCAAACGGGCAATAAGTGTGAGTTTGAATAGAGCTGAAAGTTCCTTTCAGCTGTGTTTGCATCCAACTCAGTGGGTCTCGTGTACTGTTTACGGGACCCATAAATACTTTTTTCAACAAAATTTTCTTTAAAACTAGGTCCCACGGTACTATTCACACATTTAAAAATTATTTTGCTATAATGTTTTCAATTTTCAGTTTTAGTTTTCAACAATAAGCAGTATCTAAACAAACCTTAATACAAAGAATTTTTATAAAGAAAGGTACGTTGACGATGCATTGTGTAAGAATTGATTCCTCATAATAAAGAGAATTTGTTTTCAAGAGACTAGGTCGGGTCGGCACGACAGACAAAGGAATTTTTAATATATGGGAAGCAAGATGAGCAAGGTATTAAGCTTTTAGGTAACCATTCAAACTATATATTTGATAATAGGAGCCATGTGAGTACTGTGAGGGACTATAAATTTGTTTAGACCAAGAATTCGTTCCTTCCTTCTACCTTTGACTCATTAATGGAGGATAATATTCATATCTGGGTTATTGGTTCAAGAAAATGTTATGATAATTACCCTTACACTGAAATGTGTTAGAAAATTCTGAGTTTTATGTGTACGACTGATAGAAATTAATGCAAATGTGGTCAAAGATATGACCAGCTAGATTAAATGTCAATTGCTACTCATCACATGCATAATCAATTCACTGGTCGTTGGTGTTTGGTCCACCAAATTAGAGAGGCTTCTTCCATTTAATTTTCCACCAAACGAGTTGCCATGCTCTTAATTAACTATATATATTGATTTAAAAAAAAAATATTAACTACAACCATAATAAGAATAAGGTTAGTTTATCATGTTAAAGCTACAAAATGATAATAATTTTTCAACCACACATGACACATGCTGCCACATTTGAAGGGTACACCGAAATTTGTGAATGTATTATTGAAAACTCTAACAAGGAGACATGTGCTTAGCACATTAAACTACCTGATTGAGCATAGATTTTATATAATGTGATGAAGCATAGAAAATTAGTGAGCCAATCATCTATATGGATGTGCTGGAAGACTTGCAAGAAGGAAGAATGCTATTGGAGGGCACTGGTGGAGTGCTAGTCTAAACTTCTCTGATGCTTAAGTTACAGACTCACATGAACCCATAAAGCTCAAATGACATTAATTTTAGGGTTTGGGACTCACATCTTAGAGTGGAGGAGGCTTGAGGTTTATATAGAAGTCTTGGGTTGACTATTAGGAGTGGCAAAATCTTACACAACCTGAGAACCTGACACGGCTAACCCGTTTATAAGCAGGTCATGGGTTGAGGGTAAGGGTTGAGGGTAAATGGGTTGGGGACATATTTGGGTCAATGCGGCTGATCCATTTAATAAATAGGTTATTTTTGTGTTTAACTTACAAATTCGTTTAATCTGTTTAGCTTATAAAGGTATTAACTTTTATTATTATTTTGTTATTATTGCTTAATTTATGGTTGTAATTATATGTTTATTACTATATTTATGGTTGTAATAATATTTTAATTTTAGATATATGAGAATTGATAATAGGATATTCAAGTCGGATATGACCTACTAATCGAATAGGTTCCTAAACAGGTAAATTTAATGACCTTTACATGACTTGTTAATTAAACAAGTTAAACATGTTATGTTGGGTCGACCTATTTAACACGACACAAACCTGACATGCAAACACGAATTGCCACCCTTATTGACTACCTCCCCACGATTTTCTCATCTTTCCATAATTGAGGCATGATGGAAGGAGCGAGAGTAACGGTGGCAAGATTCTCGTGATTTGTACCCATAATTGGAAAACGTGGGATGGTGGGAAGATCTTTGGGCATGATCCTAAGAGTTTCCATAAATATGTTACCATGGGAAAGTGATTATCTTGGTTGGACGAGTGGGATCTAAGGTTGAACAACTATCTTTGCCTATATATATCAAATAGCTTCCCATGAATGTGTTCTCATCGGAGTTGTTGTTGTTCAGAGGGTTGGACGAGCGATCGGAGAAGTTGGATGACCTACATTCTAGGTTGCCTATGATGTGTGTTAGGTGGCTCAGGGCACCTGTTGGACAAGCCATCCAGAGGATTGGAAGAGTCCTAATGTTAGGCACTCTTATAAGACTTCTCTTATTTGTGTTGGATGAGGAGGGGCTTGTTGGGAGAGTCTTAGTTGTTCAGTAGAGAGGGCCATCCTTGTTAGTCTCTTTTGGGGGAGCACTAACACTTGTTGGACGAGCTCATTTGGGAAAGTTTCCCTTCTTAGATGGATGACACTGTGGTCATCCATAGGGTTGGACGGTTCACTTTGGGCGATGCTAGTGATTTGGAGTTTCGTATCTAGCACTTGGCCATCCATGGGGTTGGACGACTCTCTTGAGGTGGTGTTTTCAATTCAAAGTGACACCTTTGTTGTCGCCTAGTTGTCCATGGGGTTGGATGATTGGCTTTGGATGATGTTGATAAAAGGTCCTTTGGGAGAAATTTTAGATGAGTGTATTATGGAAAGTGTCGAACGGTTGGTTCAAGCGGTGAAAATCTTATCCCATCAAAATGGAATGGAAAAATGATAATAAAAGAATGAAATGTAATGCAATGTAGTTGACTATATCTTTCAATGTGTTTGAGATTTTATAAAATAAATCTTATATAAAAATAAATTATATAATTTTATTATACTTTTATTTTTATTTATTTTTATTTTTTTTTTTTTGAGCAAATTTTTTTTTTTTTTATTTTTATTTTTAATGTTATCTTATCGTTTTTCTTAATATATATATATATACCTCAATCTCATTAAAGGAACGGATGGTCCTCATAAGGTCCTTTTGATTCCTACTATACTGTATACTCCCAAAATAGGTAATAGATGAAATACCCTTAAAAAAAATAAATTCTTTTCATTACATCCTTTTTCTTTCTCCCAAATCAATCAAAGTTAACAAATGGTACTTTTTAGATTCGTGGGGGTAAGTTTGATAAAAATTTTGAACGGTCTAATTTTCAGTGCCAGTAAAAGCATGGAAGTTCTATCAATTCAGCGTTTTCACAGCACTAGACTTTGATAGAATATATATTTTTGACTGAAGTGATAGAAGTTGATATAAAAAAGAAATACAAAAAGAGTTTGGCAGAGGAATTTAAATACAAAGAAAACTCAGCCCACCAACACAGTGGCCCAAAAAACTCCTCAACAACCAAAATAGAACATATTAAGATATCATTGCAAATAGAACACGGTTTTATAGAAGAAATTGAATTTGGTTATTGTTTATCACCGTTCGATAAGATTTTGCCATATTAATCTTTTTACTTAAAATTTAATATATTTTATCACACTTAATAATATTTCAATAAACTTTCAATTTGGTTGGATTTTTAGATGGGTATTAGAATTGATTATGTGTGGTTGTGCTTATTCTTACATATATAATAAGATGACGTGGTATGTTGGTATTGGAGAGTGTAAAATTTGGGTTTTACACCATATCCTTATAGAACTTAATCTCTTTATAGAATATCATGTGTTATTATGATTTTGTAATACCATGAGTTACTATGGTTTTAAATGTATTATATTCACTCTTAAAAAAAAATTGTCTCATACTAAGCCTAATGTATTTTTATGTATACCCTACATTAGTTCATTATAACCCAAAATTCAATGTAACAACTATATAATCTCTTAGGCTTTCCACATCATCTAGTTAATCCACATTAATTCTCTTTATTTTACTCTCTTTCTCTCCACATTATTTTACTTTTCTTCTTTCTATTTTAACATGGTATTAGATACAGGTTTGTATCTAGTTTCCCCAAAGAACACCAACACACACACACTTCACCACGACACTATCCTCCACTATTGTCTTCTCACTCCTAAAGCACTTTCTACAGTCGATGTCTTCAGACCAATGGTGTTGCTCTACAATGTTCATTGGTGTCATTGTCCTTAGGCTACTATTCATTTTCGAACAACGCTATTGCTAGCATCTATATATCTTGTTTATGCCATCCCCCAGTAACCATTCTTTTGCTGATATCCCCCAGGCTATTGGTATAGCCATTATTCAACCATAGTAGTTGTCCTCTAGTCACTGTGGTAGCTGCCCTGCGCCACAGTAGTTGTCTTGTAACGTCCATCCATTACCAACAATTGTAGTTCACTACTATCTTGCATGTTCCAATTCATGTTAGCTTGATCCATTCTACATTCCTAGTCAAAGTTTCCTTCATGAGTTTATATTCCAAACTTTTACGTGTTTTCAAGTTTCCATCTTAAGTTTGAGGGATGTTATAATAATAATAATAATAATAATAGGAAAAATGTTAACAAGCACCTTAAGGTGAAAAAAAAAAAAAAAATGTTAGAAAAAAGTAAAAAAAAGACACCAAACGGTACTTTTAAAGCTGAAAAATTGAGATAAAGCTGTTAAAAATACAAAAAAAGTGTCAGATTTTTTTTTTAAAAAAGTTGTTAATAGGCATGAAGGTGCCCGTAGGGGTGTCAATGTTTGACCCAACCCGCGAACACGACACGAACCCAACACGGATTTTTTCGGGTTAGGGTTGAGCCTTAATGGGTTTGGGTCATAAACGGGTCGACCCGAAAGTGACACGATAAGAACCGTGTCATAAGCGGGTCAACCCGCGTAACCCGCAATAGACACGTTTGACACGCCAATTTATTTGTGTCAACCTGAAATGACCCACTTAACACAACCCGTTTAACTCATATAACAAATAAATATTTATTTTATTTTAGATTTGTCAAATACCTTTTATATCCAACATATATTTTAAATTTAGAAAAAAAAGTGAGTAATTATAAAAATTTACAAGGGATATAATTGGAAATTGAAACTTTCAAATCCTAGAACTACTAATACTTTTTTTTTTTGGCATAAAACTTGTACAAATAAAATTGGATGAGCTTGTGGAAGATGTTATGAATTTGGACATTAACAAAGAATCTATGGATTATAATCGTGGTCATAGTCAGGATTAGTCTACTGTTTGCTCTAATTTTTTCAATATTGATACTTAGCATTTGACGAGTTCCAAGGATATTATATTTTTGTTAAACTATGTTATTTTGTTTTTGTTAAACTTTGTTATTTTGAATTTGGGTTGAAGTGTATGCACTTCTTTTGGAGTGTAAGAAACTTATTTCTAGATGAATGTTATATTTTTGTTGAACTATATTATTTTGAATGTGGGTTGAAGACTTGAAGTGTATGCATTGCTTTTTAGGATGTAAAAAAAATTATTTTTAGATAGATGTTATATTTAATATTATGCAGGTTGAAATGGGTTGTGTTACATTCGTGTTAACCCAATACGACTCGTTTATTAAGTGTGTCAAATGGGTTGGGTCAGGTCAACCCGTCTTATTAACAGGTCGGGTTAGGGTTGAAGGATCATGACACGATTATTAAATGGGTCGGGTTAGGGTTAAGTCATTTAGTCGAATACCCCTACCTCGATACGACACGAACCCGACACGCTAACCCGAATTGACACCCCTAGGTGCCCGTTAACACAACCTTTGATAATAATACATTAGAAGTTTACCATAAATAAGTAGACCGTAATATTATATATGGGGTTCATTTTTACACACAATTTAATATAGCAAAGATGTAACAACTTAGACCTTCCATCTTCTCTAGTAGGCATAGGCGATCAAATTAAATCATGTTAATACGCTCTATCTCTCTCTCAATTTTTTTTAAACCACGACTTATTTTTAGTAGTCCTCTTAAGAATTAAAGATAGGATGTGTCTAAGATACTGTTTCATTTTGGGCAAAAATTCACATTTGTTGTTCCAATAAGCTCTTAGGTAAATTATTCAGGGGTAAAAGCTATTTATATCAGATCACTCTTTGTCTTCTAATTGTAATTTTTTTAATACTCTTTATTAATATTAATGCTGGAGAGATCTATTTTCACAAGAAATGGAAGGCTCACCTAAAGATGTACTTTGGCAAAAGGGAGAGCAACAGCCAAGTAGGTAAGAAATTTGCATGGTTATTTATAAGCATGCTAAATTTACAACAATTTCACATCTCCAAATTTGTCTACCACCTTCATTTAAATGAGCTAATAAAAAAAAAAGTTTAAATTGCAAATTATGGTGGGTGGTGGACAGATTGGGAGATATTGTCATATTGTGAAATTGTTATGAATTTTTATTATAATTATTGTTTTGTTGTACAAAATTAATGCAAACAGTAAATCTAAAAATACACATTTTTTTTATCTGTTTTTTAGAATATATATTTTTAATCATTGATTTGGCCTATTATAATTTGTACAAAAATAAAAGTAGTAGCATGCAGACTTATGTTAAAGTGATGTTAATTGCAATCACAACTTAATAAAATAATTATAAAGATACTAGTTAACTAAGAATGTGACTCTTTTTACCTCTAGTAAAAAAGGAGGAGTCAATGCTCATTTAGCGCACTTTACCTCACTCCCTTGCTTGAGAATAAAATAAGAAAAATATATGGGAATACTCATTTTGAATAAACAAAAAGATACAAAGATAACGAAAGTGACAACAAGTATGAAAAAAGAAAATCTTTTAAAAAAGATAGTGAAAAATAGTTGTTTTCCTAATCTTACCCTTTTTCTTTTTTGAGAGAACCTTAATCTTACCCTTAAGGCCTTAACTCAAAGCTTATATATATATATATATATATATATATATATATATATATATATATACACAGACACACACTATTTATAAGAGGATTTCCCTCTTTAGATTAGACTTTTACGTGGTTTAGAAATACCTTTAAACCTTATGTTTAATAGGGAAAAACTTAAGGACAATTCGGTAAAAATATATTTCTAACTTCACTTAAAATGCCTATAAAATAGGATAATCTCCTATTAATCCATGTCTTCAAAACAAACTTATCAATTTTTTTTTTAAAGGAAAATTATGACACTTGACCAAAAAAAAGAAAGAAAAAAGCATCATGTGTGTGTGTTTGTGAATATATATATTTTGTTGGGTTCAAGTTACATCATATGTAACTCTATGTAATATTACATCATCTAATAACTTTTTATAGGATTAATATTTCAAAAATCTCATCATTGGATTAAATCTTCACTATGTTGTTAACATGCCTACCAGGTTTCGTGTCAATTGAATGTTATTTACTATTTGATTTAAAAATACAATTTTTATGCATAATTTTAAATACAATTTTTTTTTTTATATTTTTATATTTGAATGATGACATAGTTATTGATTTCCAATAATCTTAAAATTTTGCAAGCATGTGAAGTATAAGAAGAGAATCTAATTCAAAAGTGGATTTTTATTTTAAAATTTTGTTTTTGATTAAAAAAAATTGAGTGGTGTAACGTAATTTGGAATTATACCATGTGTAACTTAAACGTCTCTCTCTCTCTCTCTCTCTCTCTATATATATATATATATATATATATGGGAGGAAACTTGTAGATATTAGAGCATCCCTAGTAAGGTTGCTAAATTGACTTTAATACACTTAAAATGCATTGCACAGCAAATGAGCTAAACTCAAAAAAATTTGAGTATCACTGTGAGTTGCTATTGATAGCAGTTCACCGTAGCTTAAAATTTAATTTAATTTAATTTTTTTTTTTAAGGTGTGGTGTAAAAAAAAAAGGTATTTTAATATGTTGATGGTTGTGATTGTTATTTATTGTGTTAGATATATTATTTTATTGTGTTGTTTATATTATTTTAATGTGTTAAATGTTAAAATAAAACATTTGATGTTAAATGTATTATAAAGTGAGATATTAAAATAGATAAAGTAGTGTTTTGAGTTGCATATATTTTTTTAAGCTTTCTTCTGTGAATACTCTCACTGTCACTTACAAACTGACTTTTCTGTTGCTTCTTTCGTTGACTTCTTTGAACCAAAGTGGTCTATTAAACGTGTATGACACTTTTATTACTTAAGTATTACTCTTCATTTTTTGTAATGAAAACTTCAAAAGCATTACTTGTTCATTTTGAACACGCAATAATTGAATCATTCTAAGCATTAAACAAATTAGTGAAATTAACTAATAAGAAGCATATGACAATTGTTTAAACTTGAGTCGACCTGGTCAGGAAAAAAAATATTGAAAAGAAAAGAAAATTGTAAGTTTAAGTTGTGCCAAAGCATATTAAATACAAAGAATTTTTATAAAGAAAGGTACGTTGACGAATGCATTGTCTTAAGAATTGATTCCTCATAATAAAGAGAATTTGCTTTCATGAGACTAGGTCGGGTCGGCACGACAGACTAAGGAATTTTAGCATATGACTATAATATATGGGAAGCAAGATGAGCAAGGTATTAAGCTTCTTTTTTTTTTTTTTTTTTTTTTTTGAGAAAGTTTCACCTATGGCATCCGTTCTTAATGAATAACTCTTTATCATCAGAGTAAGACAACTATCAGTTTTAAGTGTAAGCAGAGATTAAACTCTAAATATCTTATTTAACTATCGGAGACTTTACCAATTGAACTAATTGAAACTCACAAGTATTAAGGTGTTAAACTATTTGGTAAACATTCAAACTATATATTTGATAATAAGAGCCACGAGTGAGTACTGTGAGTGACTACAAATTTGTTTAGACCAAGAATTCGTTCCTTCCTTCTACCTTTGACTTATTAATGGAGGCTAATATTCATATCTGGGTTGGTTCAAGAAAATGTTATGATAATGACCCTTATACTGAAATGTGTTAGAAAATTCTGAGAGTTTTATGTGTACGACTGATAGAAATTAATGCAAACGTGTTCAAAGATATGACCAGCTAGATTAAATGTCTATTGCTACTCATCACATGCATAATCAATTCACTGGTCGTTGGTGTTTGGTCCACCAAATTAGAGAGGCTTCTTCCATTTAATTTTCCACCAAACGAGTTGCCATGCTCTTAATTGACTATGTATATTGATTTAAAAAAAAATATTAACTACAACCATAATAAGAATAAGGTTGTTAGTTTATCATGTTAAAGCTACAAAATGATAATAATTTTTCAACCACACATGACACATGCTGCCACATTTGAAGGGTACACCGAAATTTGTGAATGTATTATGGAAAACTCTAACAAGGAGACATGTGCTTAGCACATTAAACTACCTGATTGAGCATAGATTTTATATAATGTGATGAAGCATAGAAAATTAGTGAGCCAATCATCTATATGGATGCGTTGGAAGACCTACAAGAAGGAAGAACGCTATCGGAGGGCATTGAGGTGTGCTGGTCTAAACTTCTCTGATGCTTGAGTTACAGACTCACATGAACCCATAAAGTACAAATGACATTAATTTTAGGGTTTGGGACTCACATCTTAGATGGAGGAGGCTTGAGGTTTATATAGGAGTCTTGGGTTGACTATTAGGGGCGGCAAAATCTTACACGACCTTCGAACTCGACACGACTAACCTGTTTATAAGCAGGTCATGGGTTGAGGGTAAACAGGTTGGGGACATATTTGGGTCGACGCGGTTGATTCATTTAGTAAACGGGTTCGTTTGATTTGTTTAGCTTATAAATTATTAACTTTTATTATTATTTTGTTATTATTGCTTAAGTTATGGTTGTAATTATATGTTATTACTATATTTATGGTTGTAATAGTATTTTAATTTTAGATATATGAGAATTGATAATAGGATATTCAAGTCAGATATGACCTACTAATCGAACAGGTTCCTAAACAGGTAATTTTAATGACTTTTATCGGACTTGTTAATTAAATGAGTTAAACATGTCGTGTTGGGTCGACCTATTTAACACGACACAAACCTGACCTGCAAACACGAATTGCCACCCTTATTAACTACCTCCCCACGATTTCCTCGTCTTTCCATAATTGATGCATGATGGAAGGAGTGAGAGTAATGGTGGCAAGATTCTCATGATTTGTGCCCATAATTGGAGAACACAGGATGGTGGGAAGATCTTTGGGCATGATCCTAAGAGTTTCCATAAATATGTTACCATGGGAAAGGGATTATCCGGGTTGGATGAGTGGGATCTAAGGTTGAACAACTATCTTTGCCAGTGTATATCAAATAGCTTCCCATGAGTGTGTTCTCATCGGAGTTGTTGTTCAGAGGGTTGGACAAGCGATCAGAGAAGTTGGATGACCTACATTCTAGGTTGCCTATGATGTGTGTTAGGCGGCTCAAGGCACTTGTTGGACAAGCTATCCAGAGGATTGGAAGAGTCCTAATGTTAGGCACTCTCATAAGACTTCTCTTATTTGTGTTGGATGAGGAGGGGCTTGTTGGGAGAGTCTTAGTTGTTAGGTACAGAGGGCCATCCTTGTTAGTCTCTTTTGGAGGAGCACTAATACTTGTTGGATGAGCTCATTTGGGAGAGTTTCCCTTCTCAGATGGATGACACTGTGGTGTTAAATAACTAAATTTTTAGCTTCACTGCTGTGAATGCTCTAAGGTACTTTTGATCCTTATTATACTGTATACTCCCAAAAAAGTAAATAGATGAAATACCCTTAAAAAAAAATTCTTTTCTTTATATCCTTTTTCTTTCTTCCAAATCAATCAAAGTTAACAAATGGTACTTTGAACGGTCTAATTTTCAGCGCCAGTAAAAGCATGGAAGTTCTATCAATTCAGCGTTGTCACAGCACTATACTTTGATAGAATATATAATTTTTGACTGAAGTGATAGAAGTATATTGATATAAAAAAGAAATACTTGTAAAAGAGTTTGGCAGAGGAGTTTAAATACAAAGGAAAACTCAGCCCACAACACAGTGGCCCAAAAAACTTCTCAACAACCAAAATAGAATATACTAAGATATCATTGTAAGTAGAACACGGTTATATATAAGAATTTGAGTTTGGTTAGGATGGGTGTTAAACTCATGTTTAACACTACTAAATAAGATTTTGTCATATCTATTTTTTTACTTAAAATTCAATACATTCTACCACATTTAGGGTCAGTTTAGGATTTGCTTATTTTGTTAAAATTGAAATTTTTTTGCTAAAAATATTGTAGTTAAAGGTAAATGTTAGTTAAAATAGTACAGTGAGGCCCATGAATAGTAGCAAAAATAAGCTGAATAGTAAAATAAATTGGCAAAAATAAACTAGCCAAACAAACACCTAATAATATCTTAATAAACTCTCAATTTGGTTGGATTTTTAGATGAGTATTAGAATTGATTGGGTATGGTTGTGCTTATTTTTAAATATGTAATAAGATGATGTGGTACGTTGGTATTGGAGAGTGTAAAACTTGGATTTTACACCACATCCTTATAGAATTTAATTTTTTTATAGAATATCATGGGTTATTATGATTTTGTAATACCATGGGTTACTGTGGTTTTAAGTGTATCATACTTATCCTAAAAAAAAAAAAGAGTATCATACTAAGCGTAATGTATTTTTATATATACCCTACATTAGTTCATTATAACACAAAATTCAATGTAACAACGATATAATCTAATAGGCTTTCCACATCATCTAGTTAATCCACATTAATTCTCTTTATTTTACTCTCTTTCTCTCTACATTATTTTACTTTTCTTCTTTCTATTTTAACATGGTATTAGATATAGGTTTGTATCTAGTTTCCCCAAAGAACACCAACACACACACACTTCACCATGACACTATCCTCTACTAATGACTTCTCGCTCCTATAGCACTTTCTTCAGTCGATGTCTTCAGACCAATGGTGTTGCTCTACAATGTTCATCGGTGTCATTGTCCTTAGGCTACTATTCATTTTCGAACAACGCTATTGCTAGCATCTATCTTGTTTATGCCATCCCCCGGTAATCATTCTTTTGCTGATATCCCCCAGGCTATTGGTATAGCCATTATTCAACCATAGTAGTTGTCCTCTAGTCATTGTGGTAGCTGCCCTGCGACCACAGTAGTCCATTACCAATAATTGTAGTTCACTACTATCTTGCATGTTCCAATTCATGTTAGCTCGATCCATTCTACATTTCCAGTCAAAGTTTCCTTCATGAGTTTATATTCCAAACTGAAGGTGTTTTCAAGTTTCCATCTTAAGTTCAAGAGAATGTACTAATAATAATAGGGAAATGTTAACAAGCACTAAAGGTGCCAAAAAAAAAAAATGTCAGAAAAAGGTCAAAAAAGACACTAAACAGTACTTATAAAGCTAAAAAAAGAGAGATAAAACTATAAAAAATACAAGAAATTTGTCAATTTAAAAAAAAAAAAAAAGTTGTTAATGGGCACGCAAGGTGCCCGTTAACACCATAGATAAGTAGACCATGATATTATATATGGGGTTCATTTTTACACACAATTTAATATAGCAAAGATGTAACAATTTAGACCTTCCATCTTCTCCAGTAGACGCACGCAATCAAATTAAATCATATTAGTACCCTCTATATCTCTCTGTCAATTTTTTTTAAACCACAACTGATTTTTAGTAGTCCTCTAAAGAATAAAAGATAGGATGTGTCTAAGATACTGTTTCATTATCCAAACTTTTATTTTAAATTTATAAGAAATGGTATGGTGGTTGATAGTTGTAATTGGTAAACACAAAGTATGTAAAAGACATTGATAATAAAATTGCAACCAATTTAAACTTTGAAGTACTAAAAAAGTTAAAAATTTTCAATTTGAAAGTCTGAAATCCTGAGATATACATGCCGTTCTTTGTTGTTTATAAGATATCAATAGATTTTAGTCCAATGACTTTGTTTCTGGCTATTCAAATAATGGAATCATCATGGTTTAGGAAATCGGTTTCTGGGAGGATGAAGCACGTAGTAGTGCTAATGACTGATGCAGATTTGCAGTGCGACAAGTGTGTCACGCTGCATATTCCAAAGACCCTGATTTGTCTTTGTAAGAAAACATGGACCCCCTTATCAGGCAGTGATAATAGATTGCAACAACCAGGGACTGGGACATCCCAAAAGATCAAGAATTTCAGGTAGCCCCAAAAATGATCATTTATGAAGCATTGTTGAGTTTTTAAGGTGAAGAATAATTGTCTCAAAAAAGGGCTTTAATTGTGGCACCTAGTCTCAATATGCTTCCAAAATCTCCATTAGAAAGACATAATATTCGTACATGTCTTCCACTAGGACACTGTGTTACAATCTCAACCTTTTTTCGTCACTTAGAGCACTAGCATTGAAAAATGCTATCCTATACTATTATACCATCCCAAAAAGCCACTTTATTACTTATACCATCCCATTTTACAATACCTCCCACATCCTAAAACTCTATTCTTATTAAAATATTATTCTTTAATCTTTTTTTATTATTTCTTTTTAACCAATTTTTTTTTTTCAGTTCTACTTTCCTAGGCTTTCCAACCGTTTCTTTTTTTTTTTTTCCTCAGCCTCCCTCAACCTCTAGCACCAGCTCCTCTCACAGAACCACACAAACCCATCAACAGAGGCACACACAGGCACACACAACCCAACCACCACCGATCAACCCACCACCGATCAACCCACCGAGCAACCCACAACCCAACCACTACCCAAACACGACCCAAACCCCGGACCCAACCACCACCCACAACCCCTTTAAGCACCGGTCATAGCCAGAAAAAAAAAAAAAAAAAAAAAAAAAAAAAAAACAGAGAACCAACACAGTGACCCACACAGCCACACACCGGAGCAAACCCATTCAAAAAAATCATCAACCCACCACCGATCAACCCACCGAGCAACCCACAACCCAACCACTACCCAAACACGACCCAAACCCCGGACCCAACCACCACCCACAACCCCTTTAAGCACCGGTCATAGCCAGAAAAAAAAAAAAAAAAAAAAAAAACAGAGAACCAACACAGTGACCCACACAGCCACACACCGGAGCAAACCCATTCAAAAAAATCATCAACCCACCACCGATCAACCCACCGAGCAACCCACAACCCAACCACTACCCAAACACGACCCAAACCCCGGACCCAACCACCACCCACAACCCCTTTAAGCACCGGTCATAGCCAGAAAAAAAAAAAAAAAAAAAAAAAAAAAAACAGAGAACCAACACAGTGACCCACACAGCCACACACCGGAGCAAACCCATTCAAAAAAATCATCAACCCACCACCGATCAACCCACCGAGCAACCCACAACCCAACCACTACCCAAACACGACCCAAACCCCGGACCCAACCACCACCCACAACCCCTTTAAGCACCGGTCATAGCCAGAAAAAAAAAAAAAAAAAAAAAAAAAAAAAAAAAAAAAAAAAAAAAAAAACAGAGAACCAACACAGTGACCCACACAGCCACACACAAACCATCAAACCAAAGCCAACAACGGCCACCACACCCACCACCGATCCGAATCCACACCGCCGATTTGATACCCAGCCTATTCGAAACCCACCGGAGCAAACCCATTCAAAAATAATCATCAACCCACCACCGATCAACCCACAACCCAACCACAACCTAAACACCGGACCCAACAGAGAAGGAAGAGAGAGCAGAGGTGGCGTTTGGGTTCGTAGAGAGGAAAGAGCAGAGATGGCGTTTGGGTTCGTAGAGAGGAAAGAGCAGAGATGGAGAAACGGAGAAGAGAAGGAAGAGAGAGAGAAGATGTCTGAGTGAGTGGAGAGGAGCGAATAAAATATATATATTTCTTTTAACATTCTGCTACAGTACAATTCTAAGTTTAGAATTGTACTGTAGCACTATTGCAAAATTTTTTGCAATAGTGCGGTTTAGCATTCTTTGATGTAGGTGATTTTATCCTCTACAGTGTTAAAAATGCTTTAAATATGGCTTTAGCATTTCTCAATGCTAGTGCTCTTTCCCCCCACTTTTTCCCAAAACATTTTCATTGGTTTGACGACACATTGAGTTAAAAGACCACATGGGGTCTAGGGAATCTACCCTCCACTCCATGCCTAAAAATTATTCAGCACCAAATGCCCCCACAATGGGTGTTCTAAAACATTGTACTTTAAGAGAACATTGTGGTCATCCTTATTCATCCAGAAAATGAAAAATTAGAGGCTCTTTGGTTCATCAATTTCTATAACTCATATTTCTGTTTCTATAACTCATAACTCAAAAATGATGAGACCCATAGTTAGAAGTCCGTTTGGCACCACCATAACTCTATTTTCATCACTCAATTTTCTGATTTTTGAGTTATGAGTTATGGAAACTAAAAACACATTTTAGCTGTTTTCAGTTTCCATAACTCATAACTCAATGACATTTCCGTAAATAACACTACATGGAGGGACCCATTGTCAGACTGAGCCGCAACTTTTGACCATCTCTTTTTCTTTTTCTTTTTCTTCACTGGGTTCGATGTGTGCGTTTCTTCATCTTCTTTTTTTTCTTTTTCCTTTCACACTAAGTGGCTTCTTCTTCTTCCTTCACTGCGTGCGGTTTCTGGGGTTTTTTTTTTTTTTTCACTAGGTTCAGTGAGTATGGGTACTGAAGAAAAAAAAAAAAAAAATTGCACTGAATGACAGGTATGAGGCCCACAAATAGTATGAAAAATATTAAGTGATGACAAGTGAGTGATAATGCCAAACAGATAGGGTATTTTAAGTGATGAGTGATGAATAATGAATAATAAGTGATAAGTGACGGAAATTGAGTGATGAAAAAAAAAACATCCAAACAAGGCCTTACATTCCAGACTTGCACTGCCCTGTGTAAAGTAAGATAATTGAAGTAAAATGTAATATCTACCAAATCAAACCTCTACAATCCATATCATCGCGTTGGTGTTAATGCCTTAATATTGAGCAAAATCAGACCATTTGGAAATTTTAAAAAAAAATAATAATAATAAAATTGATATTTGAAGATTGAGAGTCAGAGAAGTTCTCACCGAAAGGATTTGGACATGGTACAAAATGGTTCCTATGAGTATCAGTAATCCCGTGAATGTATACACATCTGACATTTTTTTGTATATACAACTCCATGAAATAAGAAAGCTATAAAAATGAATTATAAAAAAATTCATAAAGTAAGAACAATAGCATCATCTGCTTCCAACCTCGAACCATAACTGCCTAAACCATTTCTTATAGACAGAAATTGCAGTCATTGACCTCTGCAAACCACCTTCTCAAAAATCATAATCTATATCTGTTATATTCTGGGAGGATGAGCGTTTAACAAGCTGTTCTTGCTCATCGTACCGATCAAGGTTTTCACAAGGAGCAGGGAAGATGGTCCCTATTACACGGCCTTCAACGAAGGCACACTGGAATATATGCTTCTTCTTGTATGTTATCCCTACCGACATGTCTCGGAAAGTCACATTTCTTACTGGAATTTCTTCACTCCCATGGATCCTGACAGGGACACGAACTCCCTGGCCATGGACACTAGTGAAACTTATGTCCTCAAGCACTGGGAGAGCCTTTCGATCATACCCTTCATCAGGGTGTTCATTGTAGTCTGTCTTGATGACAATTCCAACACGGACATTGTCAAATGTAAGATTTCTGTAAGTTATGTGTTTCACATATCCACCTCTACCAGGGGCAGTCTTGATACGGACAGCACGCCTTGAACCCCAAACAAGGAGGTTTTCCACAGTGACATGGGATACACCACCAGACATTTCACTGCCTATTGATATGCCAGCACTGTTGCATTTCAGCCAAAGTGGATCTCAGTTACTAACTAAACACATAAACTACCACATGCAAAGAAATCTAGGAGTGAAGTAATTGAAATAACCATTTTCCTAATGTATTTTAGGACAATAGGGAATGCATGTCAATTAACCAACTACAACAAAAGCAAAGATACCATCTACAAGGAAAGCAAAGGTAGCAGCTGATTTAACTAGTATAGTCTACTGAGTTTGTATAGGCATACGGTCAAATCCCATATTTCCCCAAGGATGAGAATTTACTGAAGGTTAGCCTCATTCACAGCAATATAGTACACAACGCAGGGCCCAAAAGCCACATTGGTAAAATGTCTTTACAGTCTTCGCTCAAGGTTGATGAACGCAACAAATTATTTATACTAGGCATTATCCCACTACTAAAAGTGATTCCTTCCTTTTATCTTTTTTATTTTATTTTTATTAAATGTGACTTCTCACATCCTACTTGGAAGCTTGTAAGGCTAACAAATATCTTGCAACAATTTTTTTTTTTGGATAAGTTACAAATTTCTTGTAACCAAAGCTCAAATTGGTTTAATGCAAAATTTCAGAAGGTTGTGATATAAAATTGAGTTTGCTTATTTTACAAAATACTAGTATATGAATTTATAATGAACCAAATGCACTCCGACCATGACTGCAATTCTGCTACAAATTTTATCTTACTGTGAGGCATTTAATACAGTTTGGATTTCTACAATCTACAAACCATAAACATGAGTTGCAGTTACATAAACAGAACCAAATTGATTATAGCCAGCTATATTCAAATCATTCTACTTTTGAATTAATAAAATATATAAAGAAAATGGAAAGAAATTTACATCTATTACACAGTACTAGACGGGTGGTAAAAGCAAATCTATTCCAGATTTTCCAATAGATATCTGGAAGTAAAATCAACACAAAACCTTAGACAAAAAGACACTCTACAGTACAGGTCAAATTCATTCATGAATACAATCATATTTGCAGCTCAAGGGCAAACATGAACAGACACATATATCCAGAATTTTCATCTATTGATTTTTTTTATTATCTGCAGATGCATGACGGTAATATTTGGATGCGATGAAATGAAGCACCATAAGTTAGAAGCATGATGTCTAAAAGTTTTACCTGACCATAGAGCGAACAACTAGGTTTCGAATGAGTATATTTGTTGAAGGCCGTCCATAAGCAATGCCATACTGATCCCAGCCACTCTTAATCGCAATTCCATCATCCCCAACGCTTATATAACAGTCCTCAATCACCATATCCTCACATGAATCTGTTTGTACCACATACAAAAAAAATAAAAAATAAAAATAAAAACAAAACTTTGTTGGTTATTATTGTATAACCCCCAAATGAATGAGTGATTAACTCATAAAACTTAAATTACTGGAGCAACTGAATAAATTTTTATTTTTTATTTTTATAAAAAGCCCTAGAGCAAACCAATGGGCTGCACTCAAAAGATATTGGGAGATAACCCTGTGTCACAAGGTTATGATGCAGCCATGGAAGATTAAACTTATTTTATGAGGGCCATGTGTGAAGTCCAATTTAAGTAATAGCTGTGTGGGACTTATTATTTAGTTGGTATCATTGGCTTGGGAAGCATAGCTCTGATATTTGGGATTTGGTTCCAGGTTGTTTAATGTGAACTATTTGGACTGAACGGAATCGGCGGTTTTTTGAGGATGAGGGGAAAACTGCGGTTCAGTTATTAGAGTTTTGCCAGCGGACCCTCTTTGATTGGTCTCGATGTTGGGGTTTCATGGATTGTTCTACCCTTTTGGATTTTCTTTCATTTATTAGAATAGATTAAGGGCTGCTTCTGTCTTTTTGTTCCTTTTTTTCCTTTGTTCGCTACCGTGAACTCTTTGTGTTTCTCTTGCTATTCTTTTATTAATAATATTCTCTTCTTACTTATCAAAAAAAAAGTAATAGCTGTGTGGTTTTAAAGGTTAAAACAATTTTTAGTATGGGTTTTAATTTAGCAAGTTATGGTCAATTTTGTATTTAGGGGTAAAGCTATAATTTTTGGAACCCTTGCAAATGAAGGATATCTTGGTAGTGTAGTTGAGTCTAGAATTTTCAAGCAGATCCCAAGTATCTTAGGTTTTATTTTCTTTGAGTTGAAGTTAGTCTCTTATTATTTATTACCTAATTAGGCTTTAGTTTACTTGTCAAATTACAACTCTTCTTCTTTTTGTTTTATTTTATTTTATATTATGAATCAATATTAGACGTCTTAATACTACTAGTTCAAAAACAAGTCCTTATATATATATATTTGTGCCCAATGTACTAAAAAAATGGAATTGAAAAAGTAAAGTATTGAGACACATTGACCTTATTGTTCTTCCCTCCTCCTCTCACTCTCTTTTTCTTTCTTTTTGATATATTGTCATTGTTCATAGTACCATTCATAGACTCTCTTGACGTGCATTGTTCATTTGTATTCATGGATTGTGGAGAAATTCAATTACTGTTTCATTTTTTTTGCCTCTTTTCAACCCTAAATTATAATTTTCTCTTCCCTACAAAATCCTTTAAAAAAGTTCTAAACCCTAGATCCACAAATCCTCCTAAACCATAACCCACCACAAGCAAATGTAGAAGAATCCTCTGATATGCTCTATTTCAAGCTAATATTTGAATGCACTAAACAATTTCTTGTTAGGGTTCCAGGCATACTGAATTCTCTCAGGCCACAGTGTATAATTTATGTATATACATAGTATACCATGTGTTTGTGGGTTGAGGAAAGGTGGGAAGGTGAAGAACTACCAGATTGAAGGCAAACATGAAAATAACAATAAAAGTACATCTTGCTCAAATAGATGCAAAATTCCAAGTTTTATTGTTCCTAGCTCACATGATTTTCAAATTTCAAACACCCATGCAACATCACATCAATCATGATGGGAGGTGTGTGGAGCCTGATCTACTGTGTTAGTTATGCCGATGATTCGGGTGCGTATAGACCCCTGAGGGCCCAGATCAAACAAAATTCCAGATCAAACAAAATTGGTGTACACTTTTTGAGGATATATCTGACATTTGATTACACTTTAGATGCCCTTGGCCTTTTATTGTAATTTGGCTAAAATACCATTTTAGTCTTTGCATTTTGGAGCCACAGTCAATTTGGTAGCAGTTAATTTAGTCATTGTTACTTTCAACTTGCAGTCAATTTGATCCCTACTGTTAACTTACTAACAGAAAATGCCTACGTGACAAACGTTGTACACAATTGACACACACATTGCTAATAAAATTAAAAAAAAAAATATTTATTTAATTGCTATCTAAGAAAACCACACCAGCAAGAATAAAAAAAAACCATTAAAAAAAAATCCCCAAATTTTCTTGGAGTTTCTTGATAGCCAAACACAACCCAAAAAGCAACCCACACACGAAAATCAAACTCAACCAAAAAAATTCACCATGCTATGCCAGTGGCATGGGGTTGGGTTGGAGTCTATGGTGGCTTTGAGAGCTATGAGAGTGAGACTGTCTGGGGTTAGAGAAGAAGTTAGCGGAAGAGTGAAAGTGATACTAATAATTATTACACTACGAAAGCGGGTTAGCTCAACAGGCATTTTCTATTCTTGTTTTGGCAATGAGAAATTGCTATTGCAGAGAGTGAGTTGAAGAAGTAGAAGTAGAAGGAGGGTGTTGTCATGTTTTGGATTGAAGTTTGAACTTGTTAGTGGAGGTGTTTATCAAGGTGATATTGGAAAGTGGTGCTATGCAAGCAATGTGGCTATGCAGTTTGAATTTTCCTGACCACCAACTAGCTTACACAAATTTGATTCTTCAGTAAACAACTCAAGTGCTCTCTCTTTCTCTCTCTCAAGTCCATTTATATTCTCTCTTTCAGATCTGGGTTGTGCTTGCCCAGATCTGGGTTCAAGGTCCACCACCTTGATGGCATGCACTCACCAGATTTGATGGTGCTGCTGCCTGCTGGAGTTTGTGGTGGTGTTGCTGTGTTCGTTGTAGTGGCTTGGAGTTTGCAGTGAATTTTTTGAGTTGAATTTGATTTTTGTATGTGTGGGTTGCTTTGTTTGGCTGTCAAGAAATTCCAAGAAAATCTGGGGAATTTTTTTTAAACTCATCCATTAAAATTTTTTGTTTTGTTTTTATGATGTGGATTTTTTTTATTCTTAAAACTGTTGATGTGGTTTTCTTAGATAGCAATTAAATAATTCTTTTATTATTTCCGTTTGCCATGTAGGCATTTTCTGTTAGTGAGTTAATGGTAGGGACCAAATTGACTACTATCATAATGTAGGGATCAAATTGACTATGACTCCAAAATGTAGGGACCAAAATGATATTTCCACCTAGTAATTTTCCTACATGCGTAAGACCCTTCTATGGTTCTACCAAGAGTCAATCCAAAGAATCAATAGTTAGTAATGATGTCCACCTCAACAGAATATATCATGATAGGGCAGCACCTATCAACTGGTCACACATTAATGAGTGTGTGTGTAATGATAACTTACGAGAAAACACTTACCCGGATCTATTCCATCGGTGTTAGGAGCTTCAAATATGGGAGCTAAGATTGTAACATTTCTGATGGTTACATTCTTGCAGTCATATGGATGAAGTGTCCAAAAAGGAGAATCACGCAAAGTTATATTAGTGATCACAATGTCACTTGACCACATAATCTGAACAAGTGGGCCCCTAGTGTGGTTAAGGAGTTTCTGGCGATACTTCTTCCACCATGTTTGACCCTGTCCATTTATGGTACCATTATGCCCTGTTGATGACCAATAACACAAACTAGAACAAGTTAGAAATTAATAGTTCATCAAGATGATAGGTACATAAGCAAATCATACAAAAGTTTAAAACCAATCAAATTATGAAACCTATATGGCTAGTGGGCACAAAAGCTATCCATCGTGTGATAGTTTGATAAGTATGATTTGCCTATCAAAAAAATGATTTACAGACTAGTAGTAGATATTTCATTGTAATATGAAAAGATAAATCAACTGCTCCAGTCAATGTGGCAAAAGAGAAATTTGAAGGACATTCTTTTAATGTGTCTTTACATATTATGGGCAGAGCCAAGAGAGCAAGTTAAGAGTCCTTATTTGCTAGAAACAATTAGTTCAGCTACTGTTAAATCACAAAATACTTGGACAACATTTGAAACTGATATGCAGGTAGTGGGTCGTTTAAGTCATAATTTTTACAATTCCAGGATAATTCTACAAAAGATTTTGCTTCAGTAGGAGAGGTATCAAGCAGAAGCAATTTCTTTTTTTAAGCTTTTTTTAGTGGTAAGGGGCCATTAAAAATGGAATGGAATGTATTTATGTAATGGAAAGGAGTAGAAAAGAAAGGAATTAAATGAAATTAGTAATCTTGTTTGGATGTTTTAAAATAAAGGAATGGAAATGAATGAAATGTATGTAATCTTATTTGGGTATTTGGGGTTAACATTAGAAGGAATGGAACATAATCTTTTTATAATAACATTACTATCATACTCCTATTTTAGAATAAGATCTGAATTTCATAAAACCATAAAACCTAATTCCATTTTCTTTGATTCCTCCCAATTTTGGGGAGACCGAAAATTTGAGATTCAAAGGAAAAAGAGAGGAAAGAGTGTTTCATCCTACCCATTCCATTCCCTCCCACTTAAACTCTCAAACAAAGGAATGATCATTTCATTTCCTCTATTAAAACTCTAAAACAAGGGAATGGATGAAATATTCCAAAATGATTCTTTTCATTCTATTCCTTTCCCCCCATACGGAGTGTAAGTATCTTAGGTTTTATTTTCTTTGGGTGCAAGTTAATCTTTTATTAGGTTTTAGTTTTACCAGTCAAATTAGTAGTCCTAATACTACCCGTACAAGAAAGAGTTAATACATACATACATACATACATACATACATACATATTGTGCTTAATATATTAAAAGGAGATGGGAGTTGATTAATAGAATTATTGGGTATATTGAGCATTGAGGCATGTTGGCCTTTGTTTAATGTTTTCTCTCTTTTCTTCTTCTCTTTCTTATAGAGTTATAGTACTGTTCATACAACCCCTAAACATCATAACACCCTCTCTTTTTCTTCTTCCTTACAACCCCAAATCAAGCCCTTTCTTTTACCTATCAAAACCCTAAATTCCCACATTTTCTTCTACCAAATAGTCATAAAAAAACTCATCAAAACACCTTTTAATTCCTAACACAAAAACAGAACCCTTTCTTCAACAACTTTAAATCCAAAATCCAGAAATCTTCTTAACCCACTGCAACCGCACGTGGACAAATTCCCTGGTTTGTCCTAAGTCAGTTTAGGAACTAGCCATCCCATACTCCATCCTCTCTTGGAATTAACATAGGATGGTCAACAGCCACTCAGTTGTCCAAAGAAACAATATCATAACTGCATATTTACGATTAAATCACTATCATTGATTAGTGGCCAATTCCACCCAAAAGAACACTGTTTTGTGTGTGTGTGTTAAGTAACACATGGAGTCCCCACAGTGATCACCAGGTTAATGTGTAACATTTGTTCTGAACAATATCTTTCTGTGGCAGCACATTTGGGGGTGAGGTAAGGCATCTACATGTGTGTGTGAGTGCTTGATATACATCCTTGCCCCACTTCCTGACAACTTGGTTGCTTTACCAATTAGTTTCTGTTATGAGTGCTTAAGAAGTAAGTTCCATCTATGAAAATTAAGGGATTGTAAGTTCCATCTATGATAAATTGGACATTTGTAACCCGCAAAGGTTAGCTCAATTCGAGTCCCAAGATTATCCGATACACGGTTCTTGCAAGCGGGGTTGTGTATCCAGGGTTTACTTAACAGGGGTGGGTACATGAAGTGACCTGGCCCTACCTTAAAGAGGCCCCTCATCATTCAAAAAAAAAAAAAAATTGAACAGTTGTAGCCTTGTAGGTTTCATATACAGTCTCCATAAATCCACCATAATTTAGTTAATGTCATGGTTGGTTGGTTAAAAATTTCTCAAACTGTAAATTGCAAAATGTAAATAGGGCTACAGAAAATAGGGATACTTGCATGGGTTTTCACAAGGAAACTTGCTCAAAAGGTCATGTAATATTTAAATTGACTCAAGGAACTTGAGTGGGTCTTACACTCGGTATCTTTTCTAAAATCAAGGCATATTTGCATATTATTTTAGTCACCTCTTAAGTCAATGTCTTTGCCATGAATATAAAATTTATAATAGCTTCACCAAATGAGAGGATGAAAAATATGACCTGTAATAACAACATCTTTGAGATTTTGACCATGAATCAAACTCCCATACCGAGGTCCAGGATGCTCTCTCCCATAACCATATGAAGGCAAAGGAGGCATTAGTGGCCAATACTTCTCATCCTGTTATACATCACATAAGATGACATATGGTAAAATACAAAACTTTAGTGAAGAGAGAGAGAGTTCAGTGGCCATAACCAAAAGAGATAACCAATTAGATTAATTTTGGTTCAGCCATTACATGTATCCTTATTCAGCAACCATGCAAGGCATGTTATCTAAACCAAGTAAAATGCAATTTCTGACATATCAATTTGTTTAAAGTGACTACACATGATGCAACCAAATGATACCTATACAAAAATGGAAGCACATTTTTATAACAATGGTCTGATGCAGACTTATTACCCCCCCCCCCCCCCCCCCCCAACAACACCCACACACACACACACACACACACACACACACACACAAAAACAAATACACGGACAGAGAGAGAGAGAGAGGGAGGGACTTCTAGAAACCAGAGGTTTAAACTTTAAATTACATTAACTTTCTTTTTCCAAAAAAAAGATAGGGTCCTTTCCTTTTTGGTCTGTCCAAAATATATGAGAGTTTTAAAAAATGAAAGCATTTATCCATTTAGCTTTCTATATTATCCTTAAATTTGAGCTACCTGTCTTGGCCCCCCCACAAGGGCATTTTAGGAAGATAGAAATGTTATTTTGTTTCATTAAAAATGCAAGCCATTTGCAAACTTGCATCTATTTTGGGGCTGAGATTATCAAATTGTCAAATTCTGATATTTTATCAATGGAACATCACTTTTAGTGGTAATTTGGGTGAGGATTTCACGGCTGTTGAAAAGCTGTCAACCATTTGCTAGTATTAAATATTGTAGTATAGCATAAGATCTTTTTTTTTTTTGATAGGTAGTAAAGCATAAGATCTTAACAGTGTGCTGATGAACTAGCTAAGTTTTGTTCAGTCAAGTTTACCCTGATTGTCTAAAACAACCTCCCCATTTTGTGCTTAGATTTTAACCTGATTCTCACATGTTATGATCTGCCATATATATATATATATGTGTGTGTGTGATAATTCAATTGTGACAACCAGTGGGAGAGGGAGGGGGGATATATGCTTAGCTGGTCAATGAGTTTCATCATTTAATCAATTCACTATACCTCCAACACAGTCTTAATTTTAACATATCTACGAATTAATATGTGCCCAATATGAAGAAACCACGTATACGGATATACCTAATCACCTTTGTATAAAGTAATTAAATATAAATACAATAAATTATTATGACGATGGGCTCTAATTGAAGTTCTATGATAGGCATGAGATGAACTTATCAAATATATCTCTATTTGATGTATATCCTTTTGATATTGAGAATTCTGGTTTCTCAGATCCTCACATTGGTTCCCTCACCTAAGAGTTCTTAAATTTTTTTTTTTTGATAAGTAAAGGAAGATATATAATAAAGAAGAACTCAGCCCCGTACATAGGAAATGTACTAAGAAGGCAAAAACATCAAGAAACCAAATTACAAAGATCAAACAAAGCAGGAAGAGATAAACAAGAAAAAGCAGGTAAAACTAAGCACCATTCGAGAAGAGTAAGAAAGAAAAAAGACTTAAACTCAAGAATGGACCGTTCACGACCCTCAAAGCTTCTAGCATTCCGCTCCCTCCAGATACACCACATCAAACAGTGAGGCACCATCCTCCAAATAACTATATTACGATGACGCCTGAAGTTGCAAGACCAACAGTCTAACAAATCCACTACCCTTTGCGGCATCACCCAGCAAAAACGACCCAAGCAAAAAACCATACTCCACATCTCAAAAGCAAAAGGACAGTGAAGGAGGAGATGATCAACAGATTCCCCAGACCTTTTGCACATATAACACCACTCAAGAATAACAAGATGCCTCTTCCGAAGGTTATCAATAGTTAGGATCTTGCCTAAAGCAGCAGTCCAAGAAAAAAAAGCTACCCGGGGGGGAACCTTCGAATGCCACAAAAGTTTCCACGGGAACGATGTGACGATAGAGGGGGAAAGAGAGTGATAATACCCGCTCACCAAGAAACCCCTACTGCTGGCTGGCTTCCAACTAAATTTGTTAGAACCAACACCTCGCACCTTAGTGGAATAGATCAAACCCAAACAAGAATCCAAAGATTGAGACTCTTGATCATTCACTAAGCGGCGAAATTGAAGGTCCCAAAAAATTCTCCCATTAGCATAGCACAAAAACTCAGAGACCGAAACATCCCTAGACCTACTAATATTATATAAGTCAGGAAACACCTCCTTAAGAGGACGATCCCTACACCACACATCAATCCAAAACTTCACACGAGTACCATCACCCACATCATACCGAAGGAACTTAGAAAAATTCAGCCAGCCTTAAACTTATAAGTTTCGTTGGATACCCATAGTGACCAGTCAGCAACATCATTACATAGTTTGATTAAAAGTATTAGGACTTACATTGACCCTATGTTCAACATGCATATACTTAACAAGTACTCCTCATTGTAACTGAGGACTGAGATGTCATGGAGGTCAAAAAAATGGTTCCCCAAGAAACCAGAATATACAACAGCAAAGTTGGATGTGAGCCCCAATTAATAATCGAAAGGGCTGAAGCAGCTTTGTTGTCCCTTTATAGTAAGGGGAGCATCCTCAATCTGGTTGAATATAAATCAGAATCATGCTCAAGCTGAAAATGTTGAGAGCTCCAAAGTAAAAGGTGTACCTTTTACAACATCTAAATCTAGATCATTACGGCAAGATGTAGCTCATCCCTACTTTCAGTAACTTCATGATGAAAGCTACATAAATCATACCTACGTCTCTAGGCACAAAGGTGTCTCATTTCATCGATCATCTATTGCCTGAATTTTGACCTTTTTTTTCTTCTTCTTCTTGTTTTTTTTTTTCACCCTATCTACTGACAGGTATTCCCACACTCTGGGATACACAATAACCATCTTTTTTTTTTTTTGGTTGCTAAACAACAACAGCCATCTTTATTCTTAAGATTGTGGTAGTTAAAAGCCATTATCAATTCCATGGTCTAACACAATATTATATCAGGTGATTAGTCAGCGTTCCACCAACTATAAGATGTGCTTCATCAAAAACCTACATGAACCAGGTTTTCACAACGGATATTAACCCTATTTACATCAATCGTTTTCATATTCACTCTCATTGATCGTAAGACTTCCTCCAGATATTCCAGAAAATCTTTTGTGCACACAACCAAATAGAACCTTCCACTCAGTACCCATCTTATAAATAAGAAAGATTTCCTCCACCAACCACCCCCCCCCCCTCCCCCCCCAAATTTTTTTTAAAGGTAAGACCTCATATAGATTACATACTGTTACAAAACCAAATTAATTTAATATACGGACTCCCATGATTTACAATTAACCTTTTCATACTCCCCATACAGAAATTGTTGGTATCCCAGTATTACAACATAAGAATGTTCCAAAGTATGTAACAAAACAAAACAAGACCAGCCTAGTCTTCAATAAAGCCCTCAGACTAATCAAATTATTGTTGCATTTCGTTTCATATCCTAAAATCAAAATCCATGTGAAACCCAAAAAACCTTAACCATCCACCCTAGTCTTGTCAAGATTATAATTTAAAAAAAAAAAAAAACCCAACTTTAACATTACTGTCAAATCACAGGGACCTAAACACAAACGTCATGCCAGCCACTTCCAAGTTCTCAATTAACCAACTATGAATACCCAATTGAAATCCCATGACCATTTCCATTACAACAAACAGATCATAGTAAAAACAAATCCAAAGGAACTTCACTTTCAAAAACAAAAAATTAGCATAACCCAAATTTAAAAAAAGAAAAAGAAATCAAACCTGAATTCCAAGTATTTCAGCATCTTGAGCAAGGAACAAAGTCATATGACTAGTTAGATTAAACGGCGCCGTAAGCCAACGACCAGGAGGAACATTAAGCTGTGCACCGCCTCTCTTTCCCAACTTAGAAATTGCCGAAATCGCTCTCTCAAAGGCCTCAGTGTTCACAGCGACCCCATCGCCCACAGCTCCAAAATCCGTGAGGTTAAACGCCACAGGTCTCAGCCTCGGCAGTGGCTTTCCTTGGCGAACGCCGCGACCGAACGCGAAAAACCCATCAACGATATTCCTCTGCCAAACGAAAACCGAAGCGAAAGCAACGATCCACAGCACCACGAACAGTGTTCTGTGCGATGTGAACAGAGATACCAGTGCCCTCTGGTGCTGTAACCGTCCTAGTGCCGCTGTTAAACTCTCCACCATTGTTGTTGTTGTTGTTTCAAGTGTGAGTTTTTCGATTTGGTTATCATGGGCTAGTGCCTAGTTCTTTTTTTTTTTTTTTTTTGAGAATCAAGTGCCTAGTTCTTTGTACTTTGGTTTTGGTTATGGTTTTTTGGGTTGGTTGAGATGTTAATGTTTGTAATGTGTTTCATTCAGAGTCGGGTGTATGTGGGGATTTCCGATTTTGTTTTCTTCGGTTTTTATTTTTTTAAAGTTTGGTTTGGAAATTTAGTAAGTACGGCAAATGACTGTTGAGTATATTTTAAGGAAAGAAAACTACATTTATTCCTTACTAACTACATTGTTTAATTTCTTTCTCTAATGCTTATCTTATGCCCAATTTTATTACATGACATTTCTTTGAAACAATCTCAAAGAAAACTTCAAAGAAAACCTCAAAGAAAATTTCGCTTTAAGATTGCATGAGATATTACTAATTACCCAAATCTTACAATAAAAGTTCATAGATTTGGACCTATTTTTATTTTTTTTAGTAAAATAGGAAGTATATTGATAAACCGTTTGAGCGTCTCTTGTACGATTCGCAATTCATAATTTGACACTTTAAAATTTTTTTTTTCTTCTTATAAAATTAATCAAAAGAGTTCTTCTATTACCACAACAAAATCTCATAAGATGTTAACTTACCACAATTCAATGTAAAATAAAAATATTACATAAGAACCCGTTACAACTCGAAACAAGATTATTGTAAAAATGTTGTGAGATTTTGTTGTGCTCGTACAGATTCAACATGTTTCATACTTTCACAATCACTGATATGATTAGTTGTGATTGGAGGAACATTATTTTCAACTAAGTTCATCATCAACACGTCTTTTATTTTGCAACAATCACAACAAAGCTTGTTGGTAATTGTTTGTGTTTCAATTATTAGTTTTTTTATTATTTTATTTTATTTTAAACTTGATTTGAGGATGTGAAAAATAAGTGTTGTTTTCAAGTTGAAATGCTTGTATTGCCATACTTGTTCGTTCTTGCATAGTTTGGAAATCGGAATGCTGACTAGTTTTGTTATAATTATGTTTAGCTTAGGCTTGTCCTTCATTCATTTTTGGTGTAGTTGCCAAATAATGATTCAAGTAAGATAGAACAGAAACTCCTCTAGATGGTAGACACTCGATACAAATGGTACTGGATTTCACATAATTCACCCTATTTTGACGTTTCACATGATTCACGCTAATAAGATTTATGCAAACATGCACGATAATAATTGAGATCTCAAGTTCCCAACTGTTACTTGCATGATCTTTTAATTACTCTTGTGGATTCCACAGTTAGTTCAACTGATAAAGTTTTTGATGGTTGAATAAGAAATTTAGAAATTAATCTCCACTTATAGCAAAAATCGATTGGCGTCTTGGTTTGATGATAAAAAGTTATCATTAAGAGTGGATGCCATAAGTTGAAAGCTCTCTCCAAAAAAAAAAAAAAAAAAAAAAAAAAAAAACTACTCTCAAATGTGACACCTCCTCATATTCTTTCATTTTTTTTTTTTTTTTAAGTATCAGACAATTTTGTAAGATTAATTTCTGAGGGCATTTCAAAATTTGAATCTAGGATTCATAATACAAAATAGAATGCAAACCATATGTCTTTTTTGAGAAACTGTGAGGTATGATTGCACAACATATTGGTTAGGTGAACTGGTGAGATGTTACAATCAGTCCAATAGGTCATTGCGAAAGCAGTTGATGAGCTACTACTACCTAACCAACTTACTCAACTCAAGCAAGCAGATCGGGCAAAGTGGCAGCATGTAGCAATATGAATAATGAATCTCTCGGATCGGATTATCATCTTGTTTAGTCTCACTTCCTTCAGGTTCCATCTAATTAATCTATATTGTCTCCTAAGATTATCCTGTGGATATCTTTTGTAATGTCATACTGTTTAGGATGTTTTTGTGATGTAGTTTCCAAACTCAAATTGGTCTCCCATCCTCCCCTTAAGTTTTAAGGGACTATTGAAATACAAGCCAAATGAGTCCTAAGCCCACTGTACTTGTAGTCTTGTAGCAAACTCCTTTTACTTATACACAATTCATACGTCTACGTATATAGAGAGTCCTTTGTATGGGTCGGTTTTACATACACTTAAATATATAGAGAATTCATTCTCAATTCTAACAGGAAGGAAAGAGCTAGGTACAACAAGTGAGCTAAATGACAATTGTTATGTGGCATTGTCGGTATTTCAAAACAATGGTTTATTTTTTGCTAAACTCAAAACAGTGGTTTATGTATATGTCACTAGAGCAAAATTAAGCCTTAAAAGTCATGGTTATTTCTTTGATAAGTTTGTTTCTAACAAATAATTATCTTACACATCTGGTATACGTAGCATTCTCTCATAATATATGGGTTCCACAACTGTGTGAGACTCATATGCTGTGAGAGAGATGTTGTATATAATAGATGCATGAGATACCTACTTATTTTTTATATGGCTAATTATAATGGGTTTTTAAACTCCATATCTTGGACTCGAAAAAAAAGAAGTTTCCATTTCATTCTTTATGTGAGAATCAAAAATAGGAAGAGAAAAATCGAGAACACATGAATTACTTAGTTTAGCTTAATAATTGACGTCCATGGATTAAAGCTCTTGATGCCTACATATTCATTATACTGAATTATGTATATTACACAATGAAACCAATAGGGGTATTTATAGCAATTTAAATCCTAGACTAACTATACACTAAACCATTAGTTATTAGTCTTATAGTATAAGGAGAATACTTTGCTTGCACACCAAGTAGGATTGGGCATGGGCTTGACTTGGATTGGAATTGTTATTGTTATCGCTTTAAAACCTTCCATTGAGTAAGAAATTTGATCCAAGATCTTACATATGACATCAAGAGATTTTCTCAAATAGTTTAATTAACACAAATAAAAGCATAACCTATTCTTTTCTTGGATAGAACAACAGCATAAGCTGTAGCTGAGATCTTGGCCCTATTGTTGAAGTTGGGCTCCCAATGAGATAACTGGATATCAGCTTAGGCCCAATCACTATGTTTCCAAATTGAGCTGGGTGAACTAAGGATTGGGTTGGGTCCAGATAAGTAACGCAGACTAATATTATCACTAGACCAAACTCACTACTATGCAAGCCCATAAATTCACAAAATTCATTCTCCCAAGTCCAATCCCATATCCAAAACACGTGCCAAGTTCAATGACCATTGGCTCTTAAGCCTCTTATGGTCCGTTTTGTGCCAAAGTTATGCTACACCATCATGAATATTATCCATTCTACATGGACTAGATAAATCATCAGACAAAGCAGCCTGCAAAAAGCCAGAGTTGCACAGCTTTTGCAGGAACATTTTGTCATCAATGGCACTAGCCATTGCTTCTACTGCATTGTCAAGCCTCCCAACAAGGTCAACATTTTTTTTAAAAACTCCAGGCTTAGCATTCAGATAGATTTTATTGCTTGCTTATACATGTACAGTACTTTAAAGATCTTCATTTATGATGTTTTTTAAAATGGGAAACAGGGAATTGCATAAAAAAATTTCTCTAGGAAAATTCACAACTTGCTTACCTGGGAGGAGGACTAGCCATTTAGATGCAACAAAAGGAGTTTCAAGCGTATGTGAACCACTTCCTCCGGATAGGCCATTGTGGTTCCCTGGCAGTTCACCTCCTGAGTGGCTTGATGGCAGGTATCATCACTACATAAATCTGTAGTATTGGAACTCTTTTCATTGCTAATTTAAATTATAGAGCGAGTGTTATGGCATCATGAAGACATCATTTCTTTCTTTTTCTGTTAATTGCAGTCTTCCTGGCGATTTTGGCTTCGACCCACTTGGATTAGGTATGTGTTAATTTGTATATTCTTTATGTTTACTGAACCAAAAGATAAATTCTATGCCATGAAATGTGGCAAGGAAAACTAGATCAACGGACATGAAATGGGCTATAACATATCATTTGTATTTATTTCAATTGAAGTTACTCTGCAAAAGCACCTTAAAGATGGTTCTAGACTAGACTTGCAGTACTGATAACCAGTCTTGGGTTTGATTTGTCCCTCAAAGGGAGATCATGGGTATTTAAAGTTGTTTTTTTGCAACACAGGAGGAATGAAGCTAATGGCCCGAGTGATAGGGATGCATATATATATATATATATATATATATGGATTGGGATGGCTAAGTGCAATTCTACTGATTCTCTCACAGATTTTTTTTACTTTCTTTACTTTTTTTTTTTTTTTTTATTTACTTTTACTTATTTTTTATATTGAATGGCTGAGATTTAAAGTTGTTTTTTGCAACTTTAAATCTCAACCATCCATACCAATTACAATCTTAGTCAACTAATTTAAATTTATAAGTTTGCAATCTTAGTCAGAGTGGTGGGGTAGTACGGCTGCCCGAATGGGACAAATTAAAGGGTACATAGGTATATGTCGAAAAAGCAATTGCAACTAATCTCAATACTGATTCACCACAAGGTCGAGTGTAGTACACCCACCAATAGTATTCTGCAATATCAGATTTTATTTTATTTTTTGGACCTAATCAATACACACTTTTCTTACTTTGATTCCTTGGTCGTAATAAGGAGTTTCCATAATTAGGTCGGGTGTATTACACCTACCAGTAGCATTCTGCCATGTCGGAATTTCTTAAAGCTAATCGATACACGCTTTCTAACGAATACAAATTCCTTGGCAGTAATGCTGATAAGCATTCAGCCATATCAGATTTTTTTAAGCTAATCAGGAGTAATAAAAAGTTCATGTTTTAAGGGAAAGGCAGTGTTTCCTAAAAAAAATTTCCATATAAAATCGAAAACGGTCGATGCCATCGAATATCCCGTTTTAATTAAGTATCTTTTGGGATTGGTAAATCAAAAAAAAAAAAACAACTCTTCCGATCAATCAAAAGTGTAGACACAGGAATCAAAATTTTGTAGTATGAATTTTTTATAAAATGAAATGACATAAATACACACTTTCTAACTTTGATTCCATGTTATATAGTAATACACTGTTTCCATACTAACATCTTGCCATATTAGATTTTTTTAAAGCTAATCAATACACATCCACACACAATTCTATTTCTCTGTTCAAACCTGAATTCAATGCTACGGCCCTCTCATGCTTTGAATCCGAAACAAATTAATATAATTTAAAATAATAAATAATAAACAGTACACCTTCTTTACCTACAATGAAAACCTTGACTTGCTAAGACATTTGCCGGCTTTTGTGATCTTATTAAGACTGCGTTTGGTTCTATGTAAATCGAATTCCAAGTGTAAAATGAATGCAGGAGAAAGTGAATTCCTGTAAGGAAAATGACATCCGGGTGTTTGGTTCTGCAATGGAAAATGGTCTAGAAAACGATTTCCGATGTTTGGTAACATTTTGAAAATGCTATTTTCCTACAATTTTTTCACATTTTCTCAGCTCCCAAACAAATTTTATAACAAAAAATTTCAAAATATACACTCAACACAATCAAAAATCAAAATAAAAACATTTTTTATTCACAAACTCGGTGAGAAGAGGAAGAAAGAGTGAGAGATTGAGGGAAAAAGAGATAGATTGGGAAAGAGAGGATCGGAGTGGATGGAGGCGGCGACGGCCAGATTGGGTGGGTTTGGAGGTGGAGTGGAGTGGGCTGGTGGTTGGTGACGGCCAGATCGATGATCGGTGGTGGCGGCTAGATCGGCCAGTGCGTTGGAGAGCTTGATGGAGCATGGCCTGCGGTCGGTTGTCAAGATCGGAGCTCAACCTGTACTCGTCAGTGCATCTGGCGATTGGAGAGGTGGGTCTTGGGTGTTTGTGGATCTGTGATGAGGGAGGGGTGGGCTAAGATCTTCAAGTGTGTGATGTCTGTGAGTGCGTGTGAGGATTGTGTGAGAAGTGTAAAACATTTGAAGGTAAAATAAGAATGTAAATGGTTTTACGGTCAAAGTGTAAAAGAATTTTAGGTTGACCATATTTTCCTTTGATACCAAACACACACAAGGGTGTAAAATAATTTCCTGAAAATGTTTTCACCCAAAACAAACGCAACATAAGTCAATTTGGTCTAGGATTGGGCCTAAATGGGGAGGTAATTTAGGGCTTGTGCACACTGGACTAAAGTGGCACATCTTTACCTTGATATCAAATAAGATGAAACAGTTTCTTTTTTTTCCTTGGGTCGAGATGATTGAAGACAACTTTGTTCTGTTGATTTTAACACTTTTCGGACAAAGGAGAAAGCCATTTTCCTTTTTTTTTTTTTTTTTTTTTTTTTTTTCAATATAGATTATGTGAAATATTGCTAATTGATTACCTTTGTTTCAAGCTCTATAACTAGGATGACTTCGTCTACCATGACTTTTGAGTGGAGTTGTGGTGTGTCTTTATGTTAGAACCCATTTCTCTCTCTGGTGTGTGTGTTTGTTTCTAAAAAAAAGGATGACTTCGTCTAAAAGCACATGAAGCTGGCTCTCAAGTCCCAACCCCGCATTACTTGGCCCATTGACTTTTGTATTGAAAGACAAGAGGCAGAAGAGGAACACACTACCAATACTGTTCCAACAGTAAAGCTTAAAACGAAATTGTCGAGTGCATTAGTAAAACACGCAAAAGGATTAAAAAAGGAATGATGTCGTTTTCTAAACAAGTCCGAGTTCCATAACTCTAAGCCAAAACGTTATTGTATTGATTAAGATGAGAACAACGCCACATGTTAATAATAGATTCATTCTAAGTTAGTTAGTGCTAATGAGTTTGTTATAATTAAAAAAACTCAGTATTTTCCACTTCTTATTTCCTTTCTCTGTTATGAATATATATATTTGTAAAACAAAGAACCTTATGTAATTCAAATTAGCAAATATAGTTTTACGTACGGAACAACTTTCCATTTGTTTGAGTAAGCTTTTCATGGTATCAGAACTCTGATCCATATTCACCTATATCCATGGCTTTGCAAACACAAATTCATCTTCAAACTCCAACTCACTACCTACCATAGATAATCCAATTCCTCCAATCAATCCCTCATTGCTTTTACTATAAAAAATGTCTTTCGAAATTTATGAAGAGCTTGACATACGTCAACCAAAGGTAATTGAACTGTTTTCAATGGTACAGAACAAATTTTCATTTATTTGAGTAAGCTTTTCATGGTATCAGAGCTCTGATCCATATTCATCTATATCCATGGCTTCTGCAAACACAAATTCATCTTCTAACTCCAACTCACTACCTACCATCGATAATCCAATTCCTCCTATCAATCCCTCACTACTTTTACTATAAAAAAAGTCTTCCGAAATTTATGAAGAGCTTGACATATGTCAACCAAAGGTAATTGAATTGTTTTCAATGGTTCGGAAGTAATCACAACTCAAAATTACTCAAAATTGTTTTGAAAATGATACTAAAAGATGATATTTGCAACTGTTTTTACAATAACCTTTTAACCATATATAATTTTTGAATGATACTTTTTGCATTTGGGAATTAGAAATCTTGGGCTTCAATTAAAATACAATTTTTTCCTAATTTAAATCTAAAATGAATAAGTTATGGCCATTTGAAGTTGGGCCATCAATGTAGTAAGAATTTAGTGTTCTTGGTGAGTCTGCATAAGTGACTTCAAAGCTGCATATGCACACTCACAAGGCTGCATATGCAGCCTCACTTCCAAGACTTATATTTTCCATATTTAGGGCATCAAAGCTTTAATCTTCGAGATGGGCCACATCACTGACCCTTAGGAACATCCAAAAACCTCTAAAAACCCTAGCTTACTGATATAAATATATATATATATACACCCACCTTATGCCTCCATCCAAAAACCTAGTTAGAGAGAGTGCCTCCACTTTTCTAAAACCCTAGTCATCTTTAATAATCACTCACACAACACTTTTGCATATTTTTTAATCTTCACAAACCTCTCTAGAGTAGTATTCTAAGGTATCAACTAATTTTTAATTTCGTTTTCAAAACCTTTTAAAAAATATTATTCTTGAGTTGTGACTACCTAAGTTCTATTGTGTTCTTTGATCTCTCTTGTATTCTTAATCTTATCTCTATGTTATAGGCACTGAAGGGTCAGTTAAAAAAGCTCTAAACTCATGATCCTAAGCTAGGTGAGTCTTCTATCTATGATTTTTTCCTTTACTTACTAGGATTCACATGAGTTCATTGATATAGTTTCTTTAAATTCTTATATATATATATATATATATATATATATATATTTTTTTTTATGTTTATAAATCTTTTGATATGTATTAATCTGATCTTGGGTTAATTATAATTTGTTCTTATCATTATTATTGTGCATTTACTTAATGCTTATGTTAATTTAACATGTTCTTTGTGTGATGATAACTTGAATATTCATATATGATTGGATAAACGATTGTGATATTTGTTTGATGATTTTAATCTGGCCATGATATAGTTTTTATTTAGTTTTGGTGTTTACTTTTGTTTTTCTCTTTAATTTAAAATTGCACATGCAATTGATTTAATTTGAGATGTAGAATTCTAGTTTTTGTGTTAGGATGTGTACGCATCATCGAGACTACGAACACAGGATGCACAGGGTTTTGATGCTACATACGCATGATTGAGTATATATACGAATCCCAAACCTAGAATGATCAAAAACCTTGTTTTTATCATATTGATTGTTTTTCACATTTTATATGATTTTGTTTGACCTTGCATCCGTAAAGTTTAAATCTAACAATATCAATTATTATTATTATTACCATATATATATATATATATATATATATATATATATTGTAGAATCTCATTTTATATTGTCTAGAGATGGCATGTAAGGGTGTAAATGGGTAAAGTTGAGGATTTTTTTTTTCAATCTAACCCATCATGGTCGGGTTGAAAAAAAAAAAAAAACCCAACCCAACCCACCTAGATTGAATCGGACAATTTTTGTCCTTTTTAATTTTTAATTTAGTATTAGAACAACACTAATACAAATAATTATGATAAAATTTATAACCTAATAAACCTGAACAACCTGAACATAGCACTAAACCAACACAAACTATTTTATCTCAACTCAAAGTATGTAGGATATCATATAGTTCTATCCCAACTCAATTGATAAACAAAAGAGTAAATAATAAAATTATATAATATATTTTTTAAATATATATTAAATATATGTGGGTGGAGTCGAGTTATGCGGATTTGTAAATCTACTGACCCGCACCAACTCGACCCATCGTAAAAAAATCTTTTGACAATCCAACTCAACCCACCAACTCCTAAAAACTGGGTTGGATGAGATTGATTTTGACGGATTGGCAGGTTGATTACACACCCCTAATGGCATGTATGTGTATCAAAATTTTCATATTTATTGTTTATATATTAAAACATAATATTTTAGTATTAATTAATTCTGACTTACCATTTCATAGTTACTTAAAATAATTCATCATAAAGTTCTATATCATATCAAAGGAAATAAATTTCAAAATGAATCATTAGTTTATCTTAATAGACCAAATTTCAAATATCAAATCAAAAAAAAAATTTATGATGAATTAAATAAATAACTCAAATTGCTCCAATTTCTCTTGACAATGATATCAAATAAAATAATCATATTCAAATTCCATATTCTAAGAAGAAAATTTAAAAAAAAAAAAATGAGCCAAGAAAAAAGCTTAACGTTTTGTTCACATACATGCCAAAATTTAATGGAACATATTGGAATAAACCAGAATTTAGGATGAGATGAAGCAAATTGGTGATTTATACCAATTAATTGATTTGTTAGAACGAAATTAATAATATTGATGTGAATTAGACTATTAGGGCTTGATTACACTACTGAATACCCGACCATTTGAGTTGATTGTGACATAAAATTTTTTATTATCCATTTCACAACTTGCTAAAGTTGTAAATTGAAATTTTAGTATCATGTTTACCACGCCCTTCATTGAAAATATTTTATTTTGGTGTGTAGTTAGGTGTCCCTAACATTATTCAATCATGTTAATTGGTGTGAAAAATTTATGTGTCACTGATAATTCTTATTGTTTTGTGGGCTGGATTAAAAAAAAAATGTAGTCTTTTTTGCTCATGTGGACTAGAAGAATATTATGCAGAGTGTAAAACTTGCCCCCACGCGCAAGTTCTATTTTCGGCTGAGGCTTGCAAGGCAGTCATTGGATTAAACTTTTAAAGGCTTGTGACCTATTGTTGGCTTTATAGTTTAAGCTTAATTTAAATTTGGGCTAGGACTTGGCCTACGAGGGAAGATAATTCAAGAATTGTGAAAACTGGGCCCATGAGGTGCACCTTTGCCTTGTTTCATAGTCTTATTTTTAATTTTTAGCCAAAAATGATAGATTGTATTTATAATTAAGCAGAGTTTACTATGGGAAGGAGAAAAGTCAAGGAAGTCAATTTCGTACCGTACCGGCCAGTGCACTGGTACAAGTACACTCTTTGTTTCGTACCGGAAAAAATACCAACCGTATCGGCGAAATCCGGTTGTTTCAGTCGGTAAAGATGTTTCGGATCAGTACAAATAAGAAGAAAAAAGAAAAAGAAAAGAAAGAAGAAGATGAGAAAAATGGGTCTGTGACTCACTGACTTGGTGCCTAATGATTGAGATCTATGCTCCAAATCTTTCATTTTTTTCCCTTTTGTACCCTTTTCTAATTTAGATCCCATTCCTCTTCATTGTAGCTGCCACTGCAACTTCTTTATTCTCCTTCTTTTTCTTCTTCTTTTTTCTTGCGTCTTTAGTTTCTTCACTACTAATGCACTACAACCGTGTGCTTTCTTCTTTGTCTTTCAAATTTTCTTATCTAATATTTAGTCAATGATGTCAGATGGTTGGGTGGAACTATGAAACACTCAAAAGTGTTGAATATTTTTCAAACTTGTCTTTAGTATCAATTCATTTCCACCAACCACGTGGCCTATGCTCTTAACTTTTTGTTTGCCCCTGTACCTTACTTTTCTTTCATTACCAAGGTATTAGGCACATGTACTGATGTATATATACATTATTATTATTATTATTATTATTATTATTAATGTTAAGTAAATTGATGAGACTTGTTTTTAACTTGCCACTCCAGTAGTAACTCCCCACAGTCACGTAGAGGGACATAAATATATATATATATATATATATATATATATATATATATTACACTATATAACTACAATGGTACACACTAAAATATATTTACGTTGTTGGTTTCTCTCTCTTTTTTTTTTTTTTTTTTTTTTTGATGAACTTGTTGGTTTCTCTAAAGTATATATTATTATTGTTGTTATTGATTAGATGAGTGACATAAATTTATCATTTTAAAATTTTATATACATACATATATATATATATATATATATATTTATATCTATATCTATATTAGCAGTAATCCCGAAACGGTACACCGGTATTGACCGGTATCCGAAATATATGGTACCCCTGGTTAAACCGATACAGCCTCCGGTATGGTACTGACTTCCTTGATTAAAGCAGGTATCTCCTCAAGCCAAACCAAGCATTTCTTTTTCTCCTTAGCATACCAAGCTAATTCTTGAGTCACCTTATCACGATATCCAAAAATGGAAGTATAAAAAATGCATCTGTTGGAATATTCAAAATGATATCTCTAGAGGGCAATATCTTAGACAAATTTGATTTGTTAGTATTAAATATCATCAACCATATATGAGAGAGAGAGATAGAGAGAGAGTCATTGGCATGGTGTGTGTATTTTAATGGAACTTGTAGCTAATTTATATTGTGGTTGTTATCTTTCACATTTGCTGCAAAAAGTATTAAAATCAACACAAAAAAGTTCTCTTCACCTCAACCTAAAAAAAACAAAAAAACAGAGAGGAAGAAGTTGTTTCACCTCACTTGAAAAATTTAACCAAGGTAAAAATGCACCAATTTAGTTTAGTTCACATAAGCCCTAAATTACTTCCCCTTTTAGGCTAAATCCGTGCCTAAATTGGCTTAATGAGATCACAAAATCCATCAACCATCTTAACAATCTTATATACATGTTTACGGCTCCACCCTCGAAATATTCTTTTGGGCCCACCTTACAAAAAAGACATTCTTTTGCAACATCAATAATAACAACAACAACAACAACCCCCATTCCATGAAAAAAAATATCTACCATACAAAAAGGAAATCAGTTTGGACTAAAATTCCACTAACTCACAAAGATTGTTAAAAGTAAAACTATTGTTGCATACATTTAATCACATTACCCATTTAATGAGTCTAACAACTTATTTAAATAATACAAGTAAATGTTTTATCGATTGCCACATAATGGAACTAAAAGTAGATATATCAATCTCATTATCATGACTCAATCCCAAATGAAAATTTTAGATAAGGCACTAAGCTCTAAAATTAGAATAGAGCATAACTAACTATCCAAATATAATAAGCCAAACCATCAACACCACATTTAAATATCAAATCTCTCAACAATTCATCAAACTAAAATATGAGCAAATAAAGTCTCCAAATACATCCTCAAATAGTCTTACGATTACCAAATTTACAACCCTAAAAAAACACAACAAAGCAAATTTTTATTACATAGTTCTCAACTACATATAGTCTTCAGTTCATAGCTCCAACAATCACTAACTGGTTGCATTAAGAGAGTCCACTGCACTAATCTGAAAATGGTGGAAAAAAGGGGTGTGGTGAGCTAATAGTTGAACAAGAGACTGCATCATATGATAGTGTTAAGTGAAAATGCACATTATAATAGATGATGTATTAAATTTTACAAAACGTTTATCAATAGTATGAAAGTAATTCGGTAGAAACAGTAAAACCTATTTTGGAAGTGCACATTTAACAGTATACATATAACTTGTTAAATAAACAAATGCTCTCTTAAAAGATTTGCCCAGTTTCAATAAGCTATAGTTCAATTACAAGAACATCACTTTATCAATGGGAAAACTACTTACAATAACATATAATAATACATTTAATAGTAAAGTTGTTTTTCACATTCAATTTCTCAATAACAATAAACAATAATCAGTATATAAAATATTAGTCAAACTAAAACAGCCTTAGCAATCAGCAAGTGAGTCCCATGGAAAACAATAACTCCAAAAAGGTAAAATATAACAATGGCTCCTAAGAGCAAATATTATAAATGGTTTCAAAGAGTGAACAATAGCAATGCACCACACCACAATAAACAACATTTCATCCGAGGAACAACCCTTAGCCTTGTGTTAGCAAAGATTAGAGATAGTCTAGCTGATTATTTGAAAACATTTTCTTTTACGTTAAGATTATCACAAAGTGTGTGTGTGTGTATATGATAGAATAGATAGCTATGTATCCTATCAAAAAAAGAAAAAGAAAAAGATAGCTATGTATAGAAAGAACTTTTTGCATAAAAAGGTTAACTATTTAGCAAAGATTTTATAAAATAGGGTAAAATACAGTTTACCATCCCAAGGTTTGGGTTAATGCCAGCTAGGTACACTTTTCAAAATTGATCAACTTAATCCTTAATCACCTCAAGAGAAGAGAAAAATGAGTAACGGTTTAGGGTCCAAGTTGGGTTTAGGGATCAAATTGGTCAGTTTTGAACCTGACTGGCATTAGTCCAAATTTCAAGAATGTTAACTATATTTTACCCTATAATATAATATCTTGAGAAGAATCATTATTTAAAGTCTACTTACTTCAAACAGACAAACAATTTGTGTCACCCAAATGGTATCAAGTAGAACCTAATACAGGATTAGATGACTTAGGGAAAATAAACATACCAATATCTATTTATATATAAGCGAATACGAGGTATTAAGAAAAAGATAAGAATTTAACTATTGATAAGTACTTGGTTTAATGCTTAAAATTTTGTGCTTTAACTTTTTAAACCCATTTAAGGCAGTCCTCAAAAGTATAAGTTGACAGTACCTAAATTTCATATTATGTATCAAAACTCAACCATCTCTATCACCTTGTTGTCCCAAATGGAGTATGACCCAATTTTCCCGAAACTAGAGGTTAACTGATATTCATTATTCCTAAGCAATTTACATCATTCATGACCTTCATAAATTTACCGCCTAAACCATCAAATCAGTAATGAAACACATTATGGGTCTCAAAATAAAGTTTTTGCAGATTTGGATTAATTTATCCAAAATCTTTTTAATGACGTTTCTGAACTTGAAATTTTTTAAGCCCAAAACCAAACACTAAGTGACCTAATAAATTTGGCTTAACATAATTAATTTTCACCACTTTGGCTTTAAAATTAAAAATAACTAGAAATTTCCAAAGTTTATGATTTTCACCGGGTTACGAATTAACTCAATTCACCCCAAATTTCATGCCAATCTCAAGTCAGTATATCCAAATCTGAAATGAAGACAACGTGCATATCTCAAATTATATAACTCTTTGAGTTGAATGAGTATAAATTTTATTCTTACATAACAAGACAACCTCAATACAAACCACACAATACACACACTAGATGAAGCCATCAAAAAGCACACAGCAACAGTTTCTCGCTAATTTTACTTATTGGCCCCCAGGATTTTGAAGGAAAAAAAAAAAAAAAACTAGTTTTAGTTCCTCGTTTGCAGACTTACTCTTCTTTTTAAATCCATATGGGCCTCCCTCAAATTTTAAAATTAGTTAAAAAAAAACCCTTTTAAGAAAATGAGAATGATACAAGGAACCCAAAGAAAAATAAAATCCAGCCTGTTCATTGCCCATAGCTCGTCCAAATTTACACAAACAACAAAAATAATTTCAACAAATCCCAAATCAACAATATTATCCGCCAAAAAGAAAAATTCTTTATAAATCAAGTCTCTTATAAATTCAAATATCCATAGTTTACTTAAACCCAAATCTACTTAGAAAAAAATGAAAATAAAATTATCCCTACACCACTGCGGATGTCTCTAACTTGCAATTGTTTGCTTGCCTCCACAACTAGCTGGTTTGTCACTCCCGATCACCACTTGAGTCGAAACCTGACTCAACTTTAGGCTTCTAGAGTTCCAACTTTAGAACGTTAGTATTGGAGGGTGTAAACATTCTCCAATTGCTATTTTACGACCTAAGTCACCTAAAACCCACTCCATTCGGGTTTGTAAATTAAAAAAAATTTGCAACTTATGAATAGTAAGGTTGGATATATGCAACCTTATTGTTCATAGGTTGTAAAAAAAAATATTATTTTAATATGTAGTTGTGTGTGGAGATAAAAAGTGAGTGAGGGGAAAAAGAGAGAGAAAATAATATTTTTTATTATTTTATTAGATAATTTATATTATTTTATTAGGTTATATATAAAAATAAAATTTAGGATGTAACGTAAGTCGTAAAATAAGATGATAAAATAAACAAAATTGTGTTTGAAGTTACTGTAGGGACACGATTCTCAAACGGCCCAACGATGAGGTTGGGCTCGCGCGTGAAAGATCCCCCACAATGATATTTGTAGAGAGTGGGCTTGAAAGGCTAGCGTTGGATCACAGGGTGTTGGTACAGGCCGGACCTTAGATAAACCTAGACCAGAAAAGGCTTTAGTTCGGGTATCCAAGCCCAATAACTTTATAAATTGAGGGATGGGACTCCTCGGATCATGTCCGAGGAGCATTTGTGTTTCTCTCCGGTTACCCGCCGGTGGGTTTTTTCATGGTATTGCACCTATATTGTCCTGGCATTCTCATTCCTGGAGTTTTTCCCAGGAAGTGAGATGGGGCTCCTTCACTTTGTCACCTTACGTTTTCTTTTATACTAGCCCACGTTCATTATCCCCCGTCCACGTGTAGGGTCGACTTTTCCAGGACAGAGATTTGTCCCATCAGTCTAATCCCGAAATTGTGGGAGATGGTCAATAAAGCCTGGGAATCCGGTTCTATTAGGTGCAATGTCATGTCAATGAAGGGTATTAAGGACTATTTCCCCGAGATATTTTCTGATCTTTTAAGTTTGCTTGTATTCCATTTTCGTCAATGGGATTTTGGGTCTTCCGAGGACTGAGCGGTCCTCGGACGTATCTTCGGGCCACTTTAGGCTCACTATTTTTGAGCTTGGGCCCTGGCCTCCTTCAGTTTGGACCTGTGGACTCCCCATAAGCGAGCGGGCTGGGCCCATAAACTATTGGGCCCCACAATAGCCCCTCAAAACCCTGCTGTCCAACGTCTTGGTTGGAAAGGTGGGTTTTGGTAATACCGAACCTTTATTGCGGCTCATTTAATTCAGCCCTTTGACCAACGTGGGCGACTCTTCACCTTCCCGAGGAATGCGCCGATCTACAGGACGTTTCCCTCAATTTACGCGTGATGCGTTTATGCCGTTTGGTTATCCGAAGCGCGCCTTTAATGTTTTCCTTTTACGAGACCTCCCAGATCTAACGGTTACTGATGGCGTGAGGAACGAAATGGATGTACATTGATCTGCAGATTTCCTTGGGGATTAGAACGTGTTACGCACCCTCGTCTTCCTCCCCTATATAAAGAGAGAGGACCAAAAGTGATTCTCTCATATTCGAACCCTTCAGGCTCTTCCCCGAGTTCACTTCTTTCTTCTGGTTATACCCTATCCAATAATACATCCACCATAACAGTCAGCCATGAACAAACCCTTCCTTTCCCAGAAACGCCATGTCCTAACAAAGCTTGAGATGGCTCGGTCGGGGCAAGGATGGCGGAGACTCAAGATTTGCCTCCCCCCTCTTTTAGCCAAAATCCGAAGCAGGGACTCGTCACGTCCCACCTCCGGTGTGACTGAGTCGAAAACCTCCCTTGTCATCTCCATCCGCTCTCTCATGAGCATACCTAATATGGCTCCCCTTTTCCCTCTTTTGCTCCTTTCTTTTTCTTTTCATTTCTTCCCTCTTCTTCTCCTCCTTCCTACTCATGTCCTCCATCTTCTTTCTCCTTTGCACTCCTCAGCGACAAGAGCTTGCTGAAGTGCTTACATGTGTTCCAATTCTTCTTCCTTCTCCTTCATCTTTTCTATGTAAGGTTCTTCTCCTGATATGAGCAGTACTGAGGCAGAGATTTCAGAGAGACTTTGAAGGCGAGTTTAAAGGACACCTGGCGGTTTACTTATCTGTATTACGGATGTTATTACTGCTTTGGCAGTTCATTTTTTATATAGGCTTGCTTAAGCCCTTCTTTGTACGTTGTAATAATTTTTTATATTAATAAAAGTTACTGTTATTCTATTTCGCATGTTCTGTTTATATGTTTTAATAAATTTGCAAGTTCTGCTCGGCACAGTAGTATAGCATTTGAACCAATGTCAACTAAGGCCAAAATACTCGCTGATAAAAAGACGCCATAATAACTTTAACAAAATTATTATTCGACATAACAACCCGACCAGTGAGGAACGAGACTTACCTTAAAATTAGTCAAGATGGGGACTAAGTGCTCGATAAGGTGTAAGAAATAGTTATCCGAGGACATATCATCCGTAAAACGAACAGTTTCCGTAGGCCATTGAGTAGGGGGTCATTCTGCCATCTTAACATACTGGCCTTAACATTTTGCAATATTTGAGCCGAGAAACTTCTCCATCCGAGTAGTTGATTTCCCAAAAGGCCTGAGTCCGAGGACTTCGCACAGCCTGGGTTTTGTTTAGGACTTATACTTTTTCTTTTAGGTGCTCGGTTTCCCCATAGGCTTGAGTCTGAGGACCATGCAAGTCCTAGGTTCTGTCCAAGACTTATAAGATATCTTTTTTATGTTCCTGGTTTCCCTCTAGGCTTGAGTCCGAGGACCATGCAAGTCCTAGGTTCTGTCCAAGACTTATAAGATATCTTTTTTGTACTTGGTTTTCCCATAGGCTTGAGTCCGAGGACCATGCAAGTCCTAGGTTCTGTCCAAAACTCTTTGAGTTCAGATTCTCCCTTTCATAAGGCATTTCCCAAGGCGCCGAGCAGGGGTTGTCCTCGGCCACGGCCATTCCTCGGTGGGGGCCACAGCACCTGGGCCCTCACGCAAAGCGGGCCTGGGCCGCGAATTCAATTTCCCCACGAATTAGGAGATATTTTTGCATCCTCTGGACACGCAGTACTCTCTGACGTCCCAATGATCGAGGTGCACCTTTACGAGGCTTCTTTATTCTTGTGGTTGCAGTTGGCGTTGGAAGTTGAGCCAGAACCATTTTGTCTGTAGCGTTCCTTGGGACGCCGCGTGAGTTGACTGCCACTACCTTGTCTTTTCAAATAAATAGGAGGGAGAGAGAGAGTTGCTTTATATACGCATCAGTCCTTCAGTTTTCTCCCATATCATAACTCCCACTTCCGGAGCTCTCCTCCCTTAACATAACATGTCTAAGGCAGGGGTTGGGAAGAAAGAACTCTCTCCGCCGTAGAAGCACCGTGTCCTCATGAGACTCAAAATAGTACGGTATGGGCACAGGAGGCATAAGTTCAGGAGCACACTCCATTTCGACCGAGGGGGAAGGGGATCTCTCCCTCTTTTAGTCAAAATCCGAAGCAGGTTCTGTCCATGCCAGAATTTTGGTGTGGCAGAAGAAAGATTTTCCGCCATCAGCGCCTCTGCTTTGCGGCAGGCGTATATTTAGAGAAAGTCCCTCAACCCCCAACTCCCTGCACCTTTCCTTCAACGGTGTCAGGCTCAAGTTGGGTCTCTTTTGCTGTTTGAGTTGTGGGCATGTGAAAGCATTGAGGAAGAACAAGGTCTTGGGGCTGTAGCTAACCTCTCCTCTGACCTACCTCCTCAGCTTCGTTTTATTCTCTTGTATCTTCCTTTCTTTTCGGTTATGTAATGAGTTTTGACGCAAACTGATTCCAGCTTTTCATTGTACGCTGTACTATTTCTTTGTTTTAGTGATAATGGAAATTTCTTTACTTGTTCTGGATACTGTTCCTTAGACTACACTTACTTTGTGAGTGAGTGTGCCCCATGCGCGTGTTTCTTTCAGTATATTTAGAGCAAAATAGCTTGAAACATAATCTAACTAACTCCAAGTTATCAATACTACCAGACATTATATCGATAATTCATAGTAAATCAAACTCAGGAAACTAACCGAGATAACAGTTGAATATTCTGTGATAAGCGCGCGAACACCGTCCAAGGCTGATAATCTCTAAATAATCCATCCGAGCAATCGATTGGGAAGTAGGGAACTCCGATGGTGCTTTTGTGTACTTGGTTTCCCCATAGGCTTGGGTCCGAGGACCATGCAAGGCCTTGGTTCTGTCCAAAACTTGTAAGATTTCTTTTTTGTACTTGGTTTCCCCATAGGCTTGGGTCCGAGGACCATGCAAGGCCTTGGTTCTGTCCAAAACTTGTAAGATTTCTTTTTTGTACTTGGTTTCCCCATAGGCTTGGGTCCGAGGACCATGCAAGGCCTTGGTTCTGTCCAAAACTTGCAAGATTTCTTGTTTGTACTTGGTTTCCCCATAGGCTTGGGTCCGAGGACCATGCAAGGCCTTGGTTCTGTCCAAAACTTGCAAGATTTCTTTTTTGTACTTGGTTTCCCCATAGGCTTGGGTCCGAGGACCATGCAAGGCCTTGGTTCTGTCCAAAACTTGTAAGATTTCTTTTTTGTACTTGGTTTCCCCATAGGCTTGGGTCCGAGGACCATGCAAGGCCTTGGTTCTGTCCAAAACTTGCAAGATTTCTTGTTTGTACTTGGTTTCCCCATAGGCTTGGGTCTGAGGACCATGCAAGGCCTTGGTTCTGTCCAAAACTTGTAAGATTTCTTTTTTGTACTTGGTTTCCCCATAGGCTTGGGTCCGAGGACCATGCAAGGCCTTGGTTCTGTCCAAAACTTGCAAGATTTCTTGTTTGTACTTGGTTTCCCCATAGGCTTGGGTCCGAGGACCATGCAAGGCCTTGGTTCTGTCCAAAACTTGTAAGATTTCTTTTTTGTACTTGGTTTCCCCATAGGCTTGGGTCCGAGGACCATGCAAGGCCTTGGTTCTGTCCAAAACTTGCAAGATTTCTTGTTTGTACTTGGTTTCCCCATAGGCTTGGGTCCGAGGACCATGCAAGGCCTTGGTTCTGTCCAAAACTTGTAAGATTTCTTTTTTGTACTTGGTTTCCCCATAGGCTTGGGTCCGAGGACCATGCAAGGCCTTGGTTCTGTCCAAAACTTGCAAGATTTCTTTTTTGTACTTGGTTTCCCCATAGGCTTGGGTCCGAGGACCATGCAAGGCCTTGGTTCTGTCCAAAACTTGTAAGATTTCTTTTTTGTACTTGGTTTCCCCATAGGCTTGGGTCCGAGGACCATGCAAGGCCTTGGTTCTGTCCAAAACTTGTAAGATTTCTTTTTTGTACTTGGTTTCCCCATAGGCTTGGGTCCAAGGACCATGCAAGGCCTTGGTTCTGTCCAAAACTTGCAAGATTTCTTGTTTGTACTTGGTTTCCCCATAGGCTTGGGTCCGAGGACCATGCAAGGCCTTGGTTCTGTCCAAAACTTGTAAGATTTCTTTTTAAGTAGTCTTTTCTCTATAGTTATTTATTTTTCGGAGGTTAGCCCCTGGGCCAGGGAGGGGAGAGTTGGCCTGAGGCCGGAAGCCCCTGGAGCTGCCCGCGCCGTTAGCGGTGCAAGGCGTAGCCCCTAGCAGAAGTTTATGGCGGAGCAACAACTGTACGTCGCCGGAGATGAGAAAGACTCGTGAATCTCTGCTTGCTAGAGAGCTGACTTATGCGCCACTCGCGCCAACGCGCAAGCCTCCCCACAGACGGCGCCAATTGTAGGGACACGATTCTCAAACGGCCCAACGATGAGGTTGGGCTCGCGCGTGAAAGATCCCCCACAATGATATTTGTAGAGAGTGGGCTTGAAAGGCTAGCGTTGGATCACAGGGTGTTGGTACAGGCCGGACTTAGATAAACCTAGACCAGAAAAGGCTTTCGTTCGGGTATCCAAGCCAATAACTTTATAAATTGAGGGATGGGACTCCTCGGATCATGTCCGAGGAGCATTTGTGTTTCTCTCCGGTTACCCGCCGGTGGGTTTTTTCATGGTATTGCACCTATATTGTCCGGGCATTCTCATTCCTGGAGTTTTTCCCAGGAAGTGAGATGGGGCTCCTTCACTTTGTCACCTTACGTTTTCTTTTATACTAGCCCACGTTCATTATCCCCCGTCCACGTGTAGGGTCGACTTTTCCAGGATAGAGATTTGTCCCATCAGTCTAATCCCGAAATTGTGGGAGATGGTCAATAAAGCCTGGGAATCCGGTTCTATTAGGTGCAATGTCATGTCAATGAAGGGTATTAAGGAGTATTTCCCCGAGATATTTTCTGATCTTTTAAGTTTGCTTGTATTCCATTTTCGTCAATGGGATTTTGGGTCTTCCGAGGACTGAGCGGTCCTCGGACGTATCTTCGGGCTACTTTGGGCTCACTATTTTTGAGCTTGGGCCCTGGCCTCCTTCAGTTTGGACCTGTGGACTCCCCATAAGCGAGCGGGCCGGGCCCATAAACTATTGGGCCCCACAGTTACAAAATAGTTTTTTTTTTTTTATAACCCCGAATGCTAATATTCTTACTGTGCGGGATATCTTTTTCTTTGTTAGTTGGGGATTTATGCGTGTTAGTCTATAAATATCAGTCTATGCCTTTTGACTTTTGAATCTTCTACGTCTTTCTATTTGTTTTGCTGTTGTTTACAGCTTGCATATATTATTATAATATTATATATTTAGTGTTGATAATAATACTATTACTCTCTACAGTTTTGAGTCTTTTGACCGCATATATGTTTTGTGTTAATATCTATGTGTTTGGTGGTTTACATTTTCCACTATTGTTATATTTGTTTTTAATTTATATTTAGTTTTGATAGTAATTTCTCAAACTAAGTAATTATTATTGTTAAGTTCAAAAATAGAAGAAGTTATCATTGTTGTTTATGTTATACTATATTTGATATAATATGTACTTACTTAATGTAGCATTCACATTATATATAATTTTAGTAATATGGAAGAAGGTAGGGTATAAATTTTTTTTAAAATTTTTAAATATATACAAAAGTGGTGTCATAACTGTTGATTAAACTACTTCCTCAAAAAAAAAAAAAAAAAAAAAAACTTTTGATTAAACTATTTCATTTTTTTCCCTAAAAAATTATATCATTTCTTACCTATGAAACACTCTAAAATTCTATGGACTGATAGTGTGATGATTACCCAGGACCTCTACATTTTTTTAGTCATCAGATTTAGTTATACATAAATTTTAACCCTCAAAATATTTTTTTTGGGGTCCACTTTACATAATGAGAAACCAAAATCTTTTGCAAAAATAAATATTAATAATTTAGAAGAAAAAAAAAAACCCACAACCAGAGATAGATCTTTGCCAATGTAGACCAATTCAAATGGATTGGGCATATACTAACATAATAATCCAATAATATATGTTGGCGCACATACATGATAAAAGCGTTACTTTTATTTTTCAAAAAAAAAAAAAAAAAGTGATACTAAAGAATTAAGTCACAAACTCAAGAAGATTACCGAGTTTTACAACTAAAAACATTACAAGACAAGGAGTTTTTTTTTTTTTTTTTGGAGAAATTTACAAAACAAGAAGTAGCTCCATCAATCTCACACCTCAATTTTCTTTTCTTTTCTATTTTTTTTGGATTGGGATGAATGAGATAGAATTTTAATCAACATAACAACCACAACACAAATCATGAAACACACCCCAGAAGAAGCCTATTAAGAAACACAGTGCATAAAAGCAAGGGCAGGCTGAGAAGATTAGAAATAAAGCCCAATCTTGGGCCCATAGTACTACATCTACAAGGATAGTATAACGGCCCCAAGAAAAACTTGTCTCTCTGTCAAAAAAAAAAACACCTCACCAATCACCATTCTTCCTTACTGAACTAAGCCTTAGAAGAAAAAAAAAGCATGGAATTCTAAGTAATAGTAAGAAAGAGTACTGTATGCATGATGAACGCCATTTCCTGCTGATGTAGAAGCTTCAACAGAGGCTACAATAGAGTTGTAAGATTCAATACCCATTTTGTTGTTGGTAGTGCAGTCACCGCCGGTGACGTTGCTGCTAACCACCTCTTCTGAAATATCTTATATACTCGCGGAGTTTAGGAATGAGTTCAAGAATGAGGATCAGGAGCTTCAGGATTTCCGTAACGTCTTTAACGCTCAAATGCAAGCTGTTGCAAAAGGAAATTGTATGAATATTACAGAAAAATAATAACTCTATCACCACGCAAATAACTTTAGCTATTACCCGGCCATAGGAGGAGATAAAAAAGTCGATTGCCTAGAATTGTCAAGGGTTGGAACTAAGAAGAATGTTGCATATATTACGCAGCTGCCGAGACTCAAAAGGCGCATTTACTCGTCAAATAGCACTCAGTTTATATCTTTCTTTTGGTCACAGTGGGGTTTATTGTGAAAATGATGTTCAGCGAATCAGCACTAAACGTTGCCAACATAGGGGTTAGCGCCATTCACAATAGAGAATTCATTCTCAATTCTAACAGAAAGGAAAGAGCTAGGTACAACATATGAGCTAAATGACAATTATTATGTGGCATTGTCGGTATTTCAAAACAATGGTTTATGTATATGTCACTAGAGAAAAATTAAGCCTTAAAGGTCATGGTTATTTCTTTGATAAATTTGTTTTTAATAAATAATTATCTTACACATCCGGTATACATAGCATTCTCTCATAATGTATGGGTTCCACAACTGTGTGAGACTCATATGCTGTGAGAGGGATGTTGTATATATTAGATGCATGAGATACTTACTTATTTTTTATATAACTAATTATAATGGGTTTTTAAACTCCATATCTTGGACCCAAAAAAGAAGAAGTTTCCATTTCATTCTTTATGTGAGAATCAAAAATAGGGAGAGAAAGATTGAGAACACATGGATTATGTAGTTTAGCCTAATAGTTGACGTCCATGGATTAAAATTCTTGATGCCTACATATTCATTATACTGAATTATTTATATTACATAATGAACCCAATAGGGGTATTTATAGTAGTCTAAATCCTAGACTAACCATACACTAAACCATTAGTTACTAGTCTTATAATATAAGGAGAATACTTTGCTTGCACACCAAGTAGGATTGGGCATGGGCTTGAATTGGAATGGAATTGTTATCGTTATCGCTTTAAAACCTTCCCTTGAGTAAGAAATTTGATCCAAGATTACATATGACATCAAGAGATTTTCGCAATTAGTTTAATTAACACAAATCAAAGCATAACCTATTCTTTTCTTGGATGGAACAACAGCATAAGCTATAGCAGAGATCTTGGCCCGATTGTTGAAGTTGAGCTTCCAATGAGAGAACTGGATATCAGCTTAGGCCCAATCACTTCGGATTCCAAAATTGAGCTGCGTAAACTAAGGATTGGGTTGGGTCCAGATAAGTAACGCAGACTAATATTATCACAAGACCAAACTCACTATTCATAAAAAAAAAAAAAAGAAGAAGACCAAACTCACTACTATGCAAGCCCATAAAGTCATACCAAATTCATTCTCCCAAGTCCAATCCCATATCCAAAACACGTGCCAAGTTCAATAACCATTGGCTCTTATGGTCCGTTTTGTGCCAAAGTTATGCTACATCATCATGAATTTTATCCATTCTACATGGACTAGATAAATCATCAGACAAAGCGGCCTGCATAAAGCCACAGAGTTGCACAGTTTTTGCAGGAACATTTTGTCATCCATGGCACTAGCCATTGCTTCTACTGCATTGTCAAGCCTCCCAACAAGGTCAACATTTTTTTTTTTAACTCCAGGCTTAGCATTCAGATAGATTTTATTGCTTGCTTATACATGTACAGTACTTTATCTTCATTTTATGATGTTTTTTAAAATGGGAAACAGGGAATTGCATAAAAAAATTTCTCTAGGAAAATTCACAACTTGCTTATCTGGGAGGAGGACTAGCCATTTAGATGCAACAAAAGGAGTATCAAGTGTATGTGAACCACTTCCTCCGGATAGGCCATTGTGGTTCCCTGGCAGTTCACCTCCTGAGTGGCTTGATGGCAGGTATCAAATTTTTCATCACTACTCCAAAAATCTGTATTGGAACTTTCATTGTTAATTAAATTATAGAGCGAGTGTCATGGCATCATGAAAACATCATTTCTTTCTTTTTCTGTTAATTGCAGTCTTCCTGGCGATTTTGGCTTCGACCCACTTGGATTAGGTATGTGTTAATTTGTGTATTCTTTATGTTTACTAAACCAAAAAAAAAAAAAAAAATCTATGTCATGAAATGTGGCAAGGAAAATTAGATCAACAGCCCTGTACCTGCATGCTTAAGCAATATGACAAAGGATTTTTATTCCCTGGCTAACCTTTCTTTCTTTTTGTTATAGACATGAAATGGGCTATAACATATCATTTGGTATTTATTTCAATTGAAGTTGCTCTGCAAAAGCATCTCAAAGATGGTTCAAGATTAGACTTGCAGTACTGATATGCTCCATTTTGCATGTGATAGGGTCTGATCCAGAGTCACTTAAATGGTTTGCACAAGCGGAGCTAATGCATGGCAGATGGGCAATGCTTGCAGTGGCTGGAATTCTGATTCCAGAATGGCTTGGAAGAATAGGTTTCATTGATAAATTTTCATGGTATGATGCTGGTGCTAGAGAATACTTCACAGACAAAACAACCTTATTTGTGGTGCAATTAGCCTTGATGGGTTGGGTAGAGGGAAGAAGATGGGCTGATATGATAAATCCAGGGTGTGTTGACATTGAACCAAAAGTACCACATAAGAAGAACCCAAAGCCTGATGTTGGTTACCCAGGTGGGCTATGGTTTGATTTCATGATGTGGGGTAGAGGTTCCCCAGAGCCTGTGATGGTGTTGAGGACTAAGGAGATTAAGAATGGGCGTCTTGCTATGCTTGCTTTTGTGGGCTTCTGGTTCCAAGCCATTTATACAGGACAAAGCCCCATTGACAACTTGATGTGTCATGTTGCAGATCCTGGTCACTGCAACATTTTTTCGGTAATGCTCTACTTCTCCAATCATCAAAATGGACCTAGTAATTTATAAAGAGAAGGCTAATTATTATTGCATACGCTAAGTTATACATTGTCGTACACACTCAAGCTAAAATCATGTTTTGAGTTAGAGTGTGTACAACATTGTACAATTATTTTAGTTATAATCATGAAATGGTGAAATCACAATTTTAACAGAAATCATGTTTTCAACTGTTTCCTGATGTGTAACTATTACCACTCAGGGTAAAATTTCAGTGAAATATATATGACTTTGCACTTGAAATTTGCAATTAAATGTGGTAACAAAAGATGACAACAAATATCAATTTCGTACTTGCAGGCTTTCACGTTACGTTGAAGTTTTGAATTTGAGAACCAGTTTATGAAAGACATGCAAAATTTGGTGGCAGCAACAGCCAGTCAGGCAGGAAGTTCCTCTGTAATTCTTGTAAAATCATCTGCTAGCTGTTTGTTATCAGAAGTGAGAATTAATTGTACATATCAAGAAGCCAAAGTAACATCTGGACTTTGATTTTTCGCTAATAGTTGATTAAATTGTTGTCCATGGACTTGTTATTGTCAACTTAATTAAATGACACTATCACCTGTTTGTCTAGGTGATAAGAGCATTAGCATCAAGCTCAATCCAATTTTACCTAAATTAATCCTAAAAACTCCACATTTATTATTTTAGTTAATCTACTATTCACAAACAACTACATCAACCTCAATACTTTATCCCTATTTCATTTAAATATTATTTCTTCTTTATTTATTTATGTAATGGTCACATATTTTAAATGCTACGTTTCCAACCCCCAACAATTATATTTTTATAAAAAAGAAAAAAAAATTACCGTAATTTTACATAATTTTGTAATTTCAATGTCTTGTATCACCTTTATTTTTCTTTGCAATATCAATGAATATATACAAACAATATGGCCTCTCTTTATGGAAGTAGTTCCAAACTCTATTCCAATATGTTTTGTGCTTTTGCTCATTTCCTTGCATTGTATCCATGGAAATATTGAGCAATGCCAAAACAATGAGACAGTCTTCTCCTACCATGAAATTACCGCTCTGCTGTGTCTTAACAATTATCTGAACTTCAAGTGGAGACTGTTGGGTATGTACCTCATTTTGTAGGGATTCCATTATGAATTCATTATTCAAGTTAGAATCTTTTTGTAAGAGCTCTGTGAAGTTTTGAGTCACTGGCATTCGCAAATCCATTCCCTAATAAATAATAAATATTAACAATAACATAATAAACCTAAACAATCAAACCTCAAGCTTTAAGTTCTTATTTCAATCAATTACCAAGCCAATAAAACAGCATGGAGTATTCCAAACCTGGTATTGATAAATATCTTCAATGGATGTCCCACCTGATCTCTTTTCTTAACCATAGTGTATCCAAGCATTTAAACTGAACAATCACACTAACTTGCACCTCCCATTCTCTAGAAATTGCACAGCAAGTAGCCATGAATTTTAGAAATTTAATTATAGATGAAATGGCATGGCTAACTTAGGTTCATATATGAGTGAAAATCTTTAAGATGTTATTTTTACAATTTCAGAGGGTAAGAAAATTTAAGCCCTTTTGACATATTGCAAAGAAGATTTCAGAGATTGAATGAAATTGGGCAAACAGAACAAATTATCAGAAATGAAGTAAGGGCAAATTGGATCACTGAATTTAGAGTGCAAAATTGACAAATCTGAACAAGTGGAGAAATGTCTACTGCAACCATCAGAATGACTTCTACTTACAGACCGTATAACATGGTTTTTCTGCAAAATTATGACAAAAAAAGTGATTCCATTTATCATTCTCATTGGGAAAATAGCCATAGGTCTCAATGAATGTCATTACAACATCTAGAAAGAAAACAATTCTATCCTTCTGATGATAAAATTTTCTGGTTAAATTGTCATTGAAGATCATTATATTTCAAAGTAGTAACTTGTCCATACTAACTACATAGTTTTTAGACCAAAACAAAAGCTTAGACAGGAACTTGTATGATAATGCAATTCAAGGTATCATGAAGCACTTCGACTTTAGAAAATTAATCCAATCCTGAACACGTTGGATGCTGTTGCTAATTAAGATCATGTTCTTTTTTTGATGAATCAGAAATTATATTAAGAAGAAACAAAGAATACAACTATACAAGTTCAACCAATTACAACTGATTTACAAGCAACTGGGCTAAGCACCCTCACTCAACCCGGAGAACCCAACCTCACAGCCAACCATTCCACAATGACTCCAGCAACTTTCCAAACATCATCAATTTACTACCACATCACCAAGACAATGCTAACTATCACCAGGAGCCTAGATAGAAATAAGCAACTGGAAGAACATCATCCAACCATAGCAGTCAACATACAGCTTCCGCATAATCCCAAGCAGAGCACTTACAGAGACTTTATATATCAGACTGCCAGAATCACTTCAAAACAAGTAGAGGACCACAGGCACCTGAATTGAAATACAGCAATTTCATATTGGCAAGATGAGAAGAGCAAGCCACTTATGACAAAGTTCAAGTCATCAACATCAACATCATGGGAAGAAAAACTAATGAACAACCACTAACAAATGATTTAACAAATTGTATTAACTACTGAACCAGATACATTAAAAAAAAAACACTGAACTTTCTGTTTCAAAACCCAAAAATATGAATACAATTAAATCAAGAAAAATGATAACTTTGAGCAACAAAAATCCCACATGCTCCCACCTGCTGGCATATATATGGCATTCAATCGGGCATCATATACCCATCCATCATCAAGCAAATTTGATGAAAAATTGAATCATAAAGCAAGGAAATTTGGAGAAATTTCAAACCAAATCTACAGTACCTGAAATGGGGTTCGAGAAAAGAGTGGTTTATAATTTTAAAGGACTGGAGATAAACGCGGGATAGTTTTACTTGAGTTTAGTTAAAAATTTGCTGTAATGGTATTCTGCATGAGTGCTCTAAATTCTAATCTACCTTCCAAAACTGAAAGTTCGGAATTTGTGCGTTTCCATTGGTTCAGATGAAAGATAGACCTTTTATTCTTGGATAACATATCCCATTTGTTATAATTTTAGGAAAAGTTAATAATGTAACTCTAGGCTGTGTCCACAGTTATTTGTACCAGGTTTAGAAAATGCATGCCAGAGCCCTCAGCATTCTATATAGATGGACCGTCCAAATAAATCCCATACTGTTTGTAAAAATTGATGGAGTAATCCGAAAATGGAGTTTAATCTGCCACTTCATTAACGAATGAAACTGACTAGGTCAACCTAAAATTTGCACATCTCTCTCTCTTCCTCTCAACCCCACACTAAATCTACAGCCCTCAAAGCCTCTCTTTCCAGAAGTCCCTAGCTAGCTTAGCTATTCTTAGAGAGTTTTAACGTAAATCTGGCACTTCCTACCTATTCACCAATTTCCCTCTCATCAATGCAACTCACACCTCACACCCAACATGACACACTTCCCTCCCAAACCCAAACCCAAACCCAAACTTATCAACAGAACCAAAAAAGGAACACCAAACAAAAAAAGCTCAGAGAAGAACCACACATTAATCCTCTCTCCTCCGAACAGCGGCTGGTTTCTACTGGGACCTGCCTCATTTCCGGTTCAGCAATGGCCGCTGTTCGTGTTCTCCTTTTCTTCCTTCTCCTCCTCCTCCCTCCTCTCTCTTTTTCCTTATCCGAATATGAGGCTCTTATCAAACTCAAACAATCCTTCACCCGTGCAGACAGGTTAAGTTCATGGCTTCCTGACTCCTCTCCTTGCTCAGCCAAGTGGGTTGGAATTATTTGCTTTAACGGCACTGTCACAGGCCTTCATCTCACAGGTTTAGACATCTCCGGGACGATAGATATTGAAGCTTTAAATGCACTTCAGAGCCTTCGAACAATCAGTTTGGTTAACAACTCCTTCTCAGGTCCTATCCCTGACTTTCACAGGGTTGGTGCTCTGAAGTCTCTCTTATTAACAGGAAACCAGTTCTCTGGTGAAATACCGAAAGATTTCTTTACCCATATTACTTCTTTGAAGAAATTCTGGATTTCTTATAACCAATTCAATGGTACCATACCTGAATCTGTGACACAACTATCCCATCTCATAGAATTACACCTTGAGCACAACCATTTTTCAGGACCTATCCCTCCTATGAAAATACCTACCTTGAAACAACTCGATTTGTCCAATAACAAGTTGGAAGGTGAAATCCCTGAGAGCTTGTCCATTTTTAGTGTGGACTCGTTTAAAGGAAATGAAGGCCTTTGTGGGAAGCCGCTGGACAAGGTTTGCATAGGCAATAATAAAACTAATAATAATACTAATGCTAATACTAATGTTCCTAATGAAGTACCACCTGAAGAAAAGTCCCACAACTTCGTGGTGGTCGTGGTGCTTGGCATTGCAGCGCTTGTTTTTATCGCATTTGCATTTTTCACTTGCAAGCAGAGCAGTGAGGAGGAGGATCACTTTGGTATGCTTGGTGGAAGAGAAAAAGTGCCAGACTCTGTCAATGTGGTTGAAGTGCATGTGCCGAGTTCTACTTCTCACCGCAGCAACAGCAGGGCATCAGAGACGAGCCGGAAAGGCAGCTCGAGAAAGGGTTCAACCCATGGAAAGAATGGGATGTCTGATCTTGTAATGCTGAATGATGACAGGGGTGCATTTGGGTTGCAGGATTTGATGAAGGCCGCGGCGGAGGTGTTAGGGAATGGCGGGTTGGGGTCTGCCTATAAGGCTGTGATGGCCACTGGGTTGTCCGTGGTGGTGAAGAGGTTGAGGGAGATGAATAGATTACAGAGAGAAGGGTTTGATGCCGAGATGAGACGGTTTGGAAGACTAAGGCACCGGAATATCTTGACGCCTTTGGCTTACCATTTTCGAAGAGAGGAGAAGCTGTTGGTGTCTGAATACATTCCTAAAGGCAGCCTGTTGTATGTCTTACATGGTATGTGTTATGACTTTGATCTCCATTGCCATCTTAAGCCTCTTCTCTGCATGCAGGCTCTATTCCTGGAAATTATTTTTATTTAAAATAGATACATTTTATGATCCGGCTTTAGTATCCGTTTGGATATTATGGACGTGTTCACGGGACCTATAAACCTCTTTTTTTAACAAAACTTTCATTAAAAATTGATCTTACGGTTCTATTCACGCATTTAAAAATTATTTTGTTAGAGGATTTTTCAGTTTTCAACAAAATAAGCAGTACCCAAACAAACCCTTAAAACATATTATTGACTTGTGCAGGTGATCGTGGAATTTCTCATGCCGAGCTGAATTGGCCTATTCGTCTGAAGATTATCCAAGGAATGGCACGTGGAATGGGGTTCCTCCATACTGAATTTTCTTCTTATGAGTTGCCTCATGGAAACCTCAAGTCCAGCAATGTTCTTCTAGGTGATGATTATGAGCCACTCCTAAGTGACTATGGCTTTCATCCACTAATCAACACACCCAATGCCGTACAATCAATGTTTGCCTATAAATCCCCTGAATTCACACAATACCAAGAAGTCTCTCCCAAGTCAGATGTTTATTGCCTTGGAATTGTCATTCTTGAAATCCTTACTGGCAAATTCCCCTCTCAATATCTTAGCAATGGCAAGGGTGGGATTGATGTTGTGCAATGGGTTCTAACCTCAATGTATGAAAGGAGAGAGGATGAATTGATCGATCCGGAGCTATTGAGCTATACTAATTCGCGCAATCAGATTTTGCAACTCCTCCGAATTGGGGCTGCTTGCACTGAAAGTAATTCTGAGCAACGGCTCGACATGAGGGAAGCCATTAGGAGGATAGAAGAGGTACAGATTTAAGGCATGCCATGCTGTGACAATGTACTAGTTCAATACATTTTGGCTTAATTTGTTAGGAAAAAGGGGTAGAAGAGGCAATATTTTGCGAGCTAGCTCGTTCCTTCAAGACTAGAGAGAGCTTTGAAGACCAGTTCTGGTAATGGATCTATATGGTGATAGATTTGTCTTTGGCACTTCATTACTACCCAATGAAACGGTTGTGCATAGCATTTCACATTCTCACATTTTAAACTAGCCAATTAGGGGGAAAAAAAAGGATACCAAAAATTTGAAAATGCTAAGCTGGAGCTGTAGTCATGTTTTTTTTTAAACCTTTTGAATAGAGCACGATGTCAACTCCGACAGAGTAATCTTAACATTTTTTTTTTTTGGGTGCAATGTGGGTTGGCTTTGTGTATTCCTTTCAAAATGCAGGGTGCGTTGTGCTTGCCATTCCTTTAAATGAAAAGTCTTCAGAGACGCTCACTTACTTCTGATGGATTTTAGTGAAGCTAGTTAGTGGTAAGTTGGGGCATGACTAAAATTTGAAAGATGACAAAATGGTTATTGCTTCATTATTTGCAGGTTTTTGATCTCCTTTGTTGATAAATCTAGGTACTGCTTTTCTCCTGTTGGACTTTTGTAAAGTGTCTTAATGAAAATTGCTCATTAAAGTTTCAATCTTTTCAAGAAATTTTTTATTTATATTGGACTGCATATACATACACGTCTCTAAGGGTTATAGTTCCGAATCTTACTCTATAGCATCCTGAAAAGTTGTTGCATTTCTGTTGATAATATCCATGGGAATGCAAAGATGTTCATGACACATCAAGAGTTATCTTATATTTTTTCTTTTGAAGGAAAGAAAAGAGAAGTCTTAGTTCCAATTCTCCAATCCTATTTCTTTCTTTCAAAACAACGTCTATAAGTGACATTATCAAGCACAGACAATTTAATCCAAGAAACCTTGTTCATGAGATGAGCCTCTGAATGGGATTAGACAATGAGGGAAGCATTATTACTCAATGTGGCAAACGTTGTTTGAGACCAACACCAAGTACATCAAACACTGACTATGCCGAGAATTGAAGCTTCTTAGACATATTTCGCATGAGAATGTGATTATCTTCAAGGATTTTATGTTGCAGATTCATAGGAGTAGGACGTGTATTTGGTTTACGAACTTAATGAATAGGAAAGTTCATCCAATCAATCGAAAGTCCTTGTGGCCGCTTTCCAATAATGATCACTACAATTTGCAAATATTTTATATTTTGGGTAAAAATTTGTCTCTCAACTCTCAAGTAGTGGTATGCTTAATTTTTATTCTTTCAGCTAGTCTTTCCAATAGGTTGGTACTAATTTGGTAACCAAATTTGCGTGTCCATTTCTTAGTATGCAAATCGATACCATTTGCTCAAGTTCACTAGTGTATCTTGACATGTCTAAGAACAAGACAGGGTCCCTTCATATGGAAATAGGTCCCTTGACAAATCAAACAAACTTGCATAGGTGGTCTTCTTACAAAATTTGATTCCATCTGTGAGATACCAATGCAAGAAGTCAGCAGAAAATACAAGTCTAGTGTTTTTTTTGCCCCAATAAAGACTTCATTAGAATACCATAATCAGAAACAACATCAACTTGCGTATCAAAGTACTCGTGAAAACCCTTTAATCTAGTTTCCTTGAAGAAGTTTAACCCATTTGACTCTGATAATCTCAAAAGGTCAGGTTTGTTTCTATCCATAACCTAAATTGAAATACTGCACTGACTTCTAGAAATAGCTTAATGAAGCTCTAAGTTTAGTTTTGTGTGCTGAAAGATGACACGATTACTATGCAACCAAGAGTCCAAATGGCAATAGGAAATACAACTCTCCAGGGCATATCAAATTTATGGAACCTTTCAACATTTGAACAAATGTTCACTTTTAACCATGCTACTAAGCCAAGATCAACTGAGCGAATGGCTTTGTGTGGCATCCCCAGTTAATTTCAAAAAACACGAGCAAAATGGCAACCCTTAGTACTACATGTAATGTAAGAGCGTTTCGAAATGATTACCACACACGGCACAGAGAATTGAAAGTTTAGACCTCTCTTGGATCTAACTTGCACATTGTTGTGCAAGCCAAGGCAATAGAAAAACATTATTCTGAGGTATAGTTTCAAATTTTCACAGTCGAGCACCATGAAAATTGCCCTTAGTTACCTGATCCTGGCTATTTGCAAGCTTATTAGGTATTAGCACTCAATTATTTGTTGCATAAGCCTAGCAAGGGGAGTCTTCCCCATGAGCCCCCAATTAAATAGGTGTAGATTTGATGACTCACTTCAAGAACAAGAAGCAAGGCAAAGGAAATCAAGTCAAGATTCCACCCTCACCCTATCAAAGACCAAAAAAACTTGGAGCGGTAATAGTTACATGCCGTGTGTATTGGACACACAATGTCAAGTTTGTTGAAATTGTGTTTTAAAAATAGGATTTCAGTTAAAATTGTGACACCATTTCACAGTTATAACTGAAATTGTATTTTCAAAACATAATTTCAAAGTGGAAGTGTACTTAAGTATACAATAAGGAGTGTGTAACAAGATTTATCCATAATCTTGCCTCTCCTTTATTTAATGCTACATTTGGTTTGAGTGAAAATAGGGAGGATGGAAAATGGAGGAGAGAAAATATGAGAGATTTGAGTAATGCTAGAGATACAAGTTTTTTTTATAAACCGTTAATGTGGTAAGTGGTTATTAATAAATGAAAATGTAATATTAGTGGTGGGCTTAGATGAAAACTAGTAAAAAACTGGTCATAACAACCATTTGTAAAATAGTTTGTAGTTATAGCATTACTCAAGAGATTTTGAGTGAAAAAGGTGATTGGTTGGAGTGATTTTGGGAGAGAGAAAATGGTGGAGCCCAACTGTTTTTCTTATATTGTTCTATTCTTTGTATTCTTTCCAGCTATGCAAAGTACAATGTATATAGAGAATATTGTAGTCAGATACGTGCTAGCATTTTGTTAGCTTTGAAAGTATACATAGTCAAAAAGTAGTTAAGCCTTTTGTTCATAACTGGTCAAATTTGTAGATGTCCATTTGTTGACACCCAAAAATTGAAGGAATAGCTCAAGCAGAGAACTAAAACATGGGCCTTGCATGAACTTGAAGGACCCATGGCCCATAATGGTGCTCTTGTAAAAGAGGTAGGGTAACTAAATAAAATGGGGCCGAAACCTAAAGATAAAAGAAAGAAGAGCAAAAGGGCTTTGAATTGACATCTATGGTCGACACCTAGGCCACACAATATATTTGGAACCAAACATCACAATTAATCAATTATCATGGCCACTGCTTGGAACATTTTTCAAATAAAAGGCCCATAATTGTGGTGGGATGGACCATTAAGTCTGTGACTATTGCCATTAACTAGGTGATTAGGTAAAACAAAGAGAGCCTTACCGATCATAAGGGTCTTGATTGACTTGGGTGGTCTTACTAGGCATTTGTTGGAGGATTGCCCAACATTGGCTTGACTATAACTTAAATTAAAAAAAAAAAAAAAAAAAAGTGTAATAGTATAATGTAAACCATTGATTGTCTGAAAAATAATAAATGAGAATTTTTTTTTTTTTTTTTTTTTGCCCGTTAGGCTAATTTCCCAAACATATTAATTATGTGATCAATTTTGAAACATTTTTGTTATGTGACCATTTTTGAGATATTTTTTTACCCATGGTTGAGTCTTCTTAGTGCTTTTCTTCTTCTTCTTTCTCTGATGGAATCGCCGGCAAGCGCACACAGTGTGAGAGATTAGAGTTTTTATGTGACCATTTTTGAAACTCAAGTTTTATAAAGAAAATCATGAGATAATATGTATTTTTAAGTTTTTAGTGGAATTTGAGTTTTAGAAATTTGAATTTTTCACATAATAAAAATGTTTTAAAATCAACTACGTAACTAATATATTTAGAAAATTAACTAATGGTTAAAAAAAAAAGCATAATAAAGGAATTTAAAAATTGATGAAATAGGCGTTATCTCATCTATTGAAGAGTCTAAAATAGGCATCCAACTATTATGAGAGGACTAACTTTTTTGTTTGTTTCGGCAATATTATTTTTTAGAAAATGAGTCATTTTCTAAAAATTATTTTCTATAAAATTATATTATTTTCCTATGTTTGGTAGTAACTTTTTTTTTTTTTTTTGGTTGAGAAACCAAATTAGGAACAGCCTTGGACTTTATTCATAAAACTCAATGAACATCAAATAAGACTAAATGGGCAATATCCTTAGGGAGGTCTTGCAACCACGTACAACATTTAGCCTTTTTTGCTAGAGCATTAGCCACAATTTTGTTTGGTAGCAACCTTAAATGGGTTGAAAAATAATTTTCAAACTCCCCTTATTTAGCTTGCTATGAGATAGAGTAGTTTTCCCAAAAAAAAAAAAAAAATGGATAACAATCTCTAAAATTAAGCCATACTTTTTATGTTGACTAAAGATAATTTTTCATTCACTATTTTTTTTTTTTTTATGCTATCAAATATTGAAAAATACAGAAAACTATCTTTACATAAAGTTTTTCATCGAAACAACACAAGCGAGAAAATGTATTTTTTCCTCTCTCTATCTCTCAAAAGAACTAAAGAAGTCAATTGGAGGGTAGGGGAGGGGAGGTAAAAAATGGAAGTATGTCGACCAAAGATAGTTTTTTATTGACTATTTATTTTTATGCTATCAAATTCTAAAAAATACGAAAAATCATTTTTATACATCATTTTTATACAAGATTTTTCCTCTCTCTCTCTCTCTCTCTCTCTCTCTCTAAAATAGTTGACCGGAGGGGAGGGGAAGGGAGGGGAGGTAAAAAATGGGGGCAATTTGCCAAAACTTTCCTCTTGGCCGAACCCTATGACACTTGGCACCACCACACACTACAACGTGGAACCTCAAAATCTCCAGTCAAACAAATTTTTTTTTTATATTATATATTTGTCAAACCAAACGAATATAATATTAACAAACAATCCTAAACCCTTCTCTTCTTCTCTTCCCCTTTTGTTCTCCGTAGACTTGTAGCAGTGACCGGAAATGTACCGAACGGCGACGAAGCGTCTGCTCCTCCTCCGTGCACCTTCCGGTAGCAATATCAATATCAAAGCCCGTCTCCGTTTCCCTTTTCTTCTTCCTCATCATCATCAAAATATTGATAATAGCACTTGTCGTTTCTCCTCCACTTCTGAAATTCCTCAATCATCGCCTAATCAGACCTTTAATCCAAACCCAAATCAACACTCTACGAGTAATCATTCTTCTGATCCCACGTCAACCTCAACGGCCGAGGAAGCTCGACCCGAAGAGACTCAGAGGAAACGGCGGTACGTCGAGTACCAAGACGAGCAAGCTCGAGTGCTTCAAGCCTCGCTTCCCCACGTGGTCTGTACTACACTCTTTTTTATTTATGCGCACAATGTGTTTGATAAATTGTCAAAGAGAACACAATGAACTTTTGCCAAGACTGAAGAATAATGCCCATTTTGTAATTGCAGGTGCGGTTGGGGTGGACTGAAGCGGCTATGATTGCTGGTGCCAGGGCAGTTGGTGTTTCTCCTTCTATCATTGGTTCTTTCCCAAGGAAAGAAGCCGCACTCGTGGAGGTACTTTTCTTCACCGGTTTAGCATCAATTTAACTTTGGTTTTTCTAACTCAATTATATTCAGGATGCTAGCAATTGGGTCATGTTCACTATTGTTTTTAAGTCCCTGAATGTTGTGATAGTGTATAAAGTTTTGATTTTTTTCCCCAAATTATCAACTGACCCAAAAGCTTAAGTTGATAGAAAATAGCGAATATAATCACTTACTTAATATTCTAACACATTTTGATAATGGGGCTTTGTTCCCTCCAAATGTTTTTGGTAAGTTTTTAGCTCAGATGACATTTCAGCAAGGCTGTGGCTTTAAGACCCATTGGGTGCATATGAAACTTTTTAATTAAAAAGAATGTTGGCAATAATGTAACACTATGATTTGTGATTGAGTTTGATTTAGGTTGATTTGTATCCATGGCTTTCCATTGTTTTCTATTTTATTCATGGTGTCATATTGCAATACATGTGGATGTGAGATAGCCATCATTGTTGACACGATTTGTCTTGAACAGCTAGTGTGTTTCTGGCAGTAGTTAAAAAGGGAGGAATTTCAATTCAGGTGGCTTTTTGATGGGTTTCAGTGATTTAAAACTTTTGTGCACTACTTTTGCAGATTGTCGTCTAACCATCTACTGTGTTGTATACTTCTATTAACGCTTTAGTATTGACTTGCTAATGATAATCTCTTTCGAGGTTGGAATCAGATATTACTAATTGGTCTGTGGTTGCATTTTGTTAAAACTGTTTTTGGGGTCTAGTGCCAATACTCTTTTTGCAGTGTAACACATGCTTAGTGATGCACTTCTGTTTAGCCAACAAAACTTACTTTCCTTTCTATGTGTGTATTGAGCTGGTGGTATTTTTTTCACTTTTCAGTTTTTCATGGATGATTGCTTGCAAAGGCTCATTGATAGAATTGACTCTGGAGAGGACTTAAAAAGCATGATGCCTAGTGATCACATATCCAAGCTTATTAGGTTTCGCCTGGAAATGCAGGCTCCATACATCTCAAAATGGCCTCAAGCTCTTAGCATCCAGGTATTATCCTCAGCAGCCAATTGACTTGTTAAAGCTATGACTTGCATTCATAAATCTGAACCACGGAAAATATCTGTTATCAATTTTTTCTGCAGGCACAACCATTGAATGTTCCAACAAGTTTTAAGCAGAGGGCAATGCTTGTAGATGAGATCTGGCATGCTGTCGGTGATGAGGCCTCTGATATTGATTGGTATGTAAAGCGTACTGTCCTTGGGGGAATATACTCAACAACTGAGATATACATGCTGACTGATAGTTCCCCAGGTTTATGTTCTTTACTTTGGTCTTCAAACTTGACTCTTTTTTTAAATAAATAAATAATAATACAAAAAAGATGATCACTACAATGCTTGTCTGCCTTGATCAAATTGTGGGTAACTAAAACAATGATGATGCAAAAAGCTCCCAATACCAAAGTGAGCAAAGGTCACCACCCCCTCCCACCCCCCCTCTTCCCACCACCTCGCTTCTCCCTAAAATGAATATCTGGATATATATATATATTTGTGGGGGGGGGGGGGGGGGGGGGGTGGTGAACTTTTCACGTGGTATGAACCCTTTTTGAATTCTTGCATTGTGCAGTGTTGGTGAAAACTTTCTTTTTTAAGTGCCATGGTGAATGCATACCATAAATAACATTTTTACTCAGTTGCTTGACATTTTCTTACAGATTTTCGTGATACATGGTCTTTCTTAAATGGTCGTGTGAAAGATGCTTTTGATCTGAAGAAGTCCATCCAAGAGGTATTTTCTCTTGCTTCCTTTCTTGTTTTGAATTCTTATATTTTCTCAATTATGACCACTTGGGAATGTTGGCATTGTACAAAACTCTTCATTGTGGTGAGTTTTTTGCAGGCTCAGTATTTGGCAGAAGCTGTTGGTGCTGGAATGGGGAGCTCTTTGCAAGGATTTGTTAAGAAAGCTTTTCGAGGATGAATGCTAGATGGCTTAGAAGAAATCTATGAAAAGCATCAGGCACTAAGTCACTTGGGGAAGGTCTCAAGATTGAAGTGTACTTTTTTCACCTTATTGCCACTGATGAAGGATTGTAAGTTGGAAGATATGCTGTGTTGGTGGTACTTTGGATGGTCCTACTAATTATCTTCAATGGTTTATTTGTCTAAATTCTTTGTTGATTGGCAGAAAGCCTTTCGAGGCTGGAATTTGAAGAACATTTAAATCTATTACCGTTAAATTTTGATTTCCTGTGGTGGATTTCTCCACGGTTCTGTAAATAACGGTAGTATGTTATCCTATCTGGCATTAGAGAAGGTAGAAATAAAAGTGAGAGTTCATGGATAACGATTTCAATATTGCTCACAGTAGCACAATTACCATTTATATGTGGTAGATATATATTTATATATATTTTTTTAAAATTATGACACGCTTGCATTTACATGATATATGTCTATCAGTCTATATATTGTATTTCAAAAAGCATATGTTACAATGATGAATGATGTAAGATGTACTGTAAGGTAAATTTTGGTTGATTCGGGTTTGATCATGTGTACGACGTGTGGCATTGACCTTGCATTTAAAAAAAAAAAAAAAAAAAAAAGCCTTCAATTCCAATACGAATATGCATTAAAAAAAAAACCTTCAGTTTTAGCATTTGCTTTTGCTTATCAAGTGAATTATTTTGGCATGTGATTATGTTGATTAATAATATGATTTCAACAAAGTAGCAAACCGTTTTTAGTAGTTTATGCTTGCATTGATTTCAAAGAGTTATACTCTCTGAAAAAAAAAAAAAAAAAAAAAAAAGCAAACAAACAAAACAAAAATCCCTAAGAAAAAGTGTATACATCTTTAATTCAGCTAAAAAGTATAGACAATTTAAAAAGTTTTTCGAATACTAGACCATATCTTTTAGAAGCCTGCAAATGAAGAAAGGGCAGCCTACTCGATGCCTTATCAGAATGGAAAAGTATTTGTATAAATAAGGCATTTTCAATATGCTTTGACATGCACAAAAGCAACCGAAAGAGAGTAATGCTAAAATTCATGTCAAAGCGAAAGTTAAACATTATTCTCCTCCTTTTTCGGCTTCCCTATCTTTATTTACATAGCCTGTATATGCCAGCCTCCCACAACTATTCCCTTTCAATCCACTTCTTGGAAAGCTTCTAATTAAGCACAAGAGGCATGGATTTTGATGAAAATCGTCCAATTGTTTGTGACAATGGAACAGGCTCTGTCAAGGTTAGTCAATCCAGCAATTTTCCCCCCTGCAAATCTTCATTAATTATGTACTAACAGTTTGACTTCCCTTAATGCAGGCTGGGTTTGCTGGTGATGATGCTCCATGTGTACTTTCTCCTAGCATAATAGGTCGGCCAAGAAACAGGCATGCAATGATTGGCATTGGACAGAAGGCTATCTACTTTGGAGATGAAGCACAAGCAAGGCGTGGGATCCTCAGTTTAAGCTATCCCATTGAGCATGGAATAGTGAGAGATTGGGAAGCTATGGAGAGACTTTGGGAGCATACATTTGACAAGGAGCTCAGAGTCAACATAGAAGAACACCCCGTCCTCTTAACGGAAGCCCCTTTGAATCCCAAAACCAACAGAGAGAAAATGGTAGAAATCATGTTTGAGGCCTTTGCAATCCCAGCCACTTTCATAGCCATTCAAGCTGTGCTGTCCTTGTATGCCAGTGGACGAACCACAGGTACGTAAAACTTATACCTCAAGGAAGGTTATTGTGATTTTCATACCATAACCCATCTTTGACAATTGACAACTGATATTAAACTCATGTTTATAGTAATCTTTCAAGAAAGGGAGAAGTGATTAGTTCGGCCATTAGGAATGACTTTAGGTTTCTATATCATTCAAGATTCGCTTGCTATATTATTACAACTGCACACATGCACCTGGTAGCACCTTGTCGGAGTTTATGTTCCAATTACACATTTTAAGGACCTTTTACAGGAATGGTAATGGATTCTGGAGAAGGAGTGACACATGCAGTCCCAATATATGAGGGTTATGCACTTCCACATGCCATCCAGCGGCTTGATTTAGCTGGCAAAGACCTCACAGACTACCTCACCAAGATCCTAGCAGAAGAAGGCTACATATTCACAACATCAGCAGAAAGAGAGATTGTCAGGGATATAAAGGAGAAACTTTCTTATGTTGCAATGGATTTTGAGAAAGAACTTGGCGTGTCAAAGGAGAGCTCTGAGCTGGAGAAGCTATATGAATTGCCTGATGGGCAAGTTATAACAATCGGAGCAGGGCGGTTCAAGTGCCCAGAAGTCCTGTTTGATCCAAGAATAGTGGGAATGGAGTCCGGTGGTGTCCATGAGATTGTGCTGAGGTCAATCAGAAGGTGTGATATGGACATCAGGAGAGAGATGTTTGGTAATTTGGTGCTTAGTGGGGGCACCACTATGATACCAGGCCTTGCTGATAGGTTGGCTAAGGAGCTGAGCTCACTGGCACCTCCTGGGGTAAGAGTGAGAGTGGTTTCACCCCCAGAAAGAAAGTACAGTGTTTGGATTGGTGGCTCCATTCTGGCTTCATTAAGCACTTTTCAGCAGGTGCCTTTCATTGTTATTCACATTTTAATTTTTCCTATAATTTTATCAATCTAAGTATTGCATATAGACTCTGTTTTCTCAAGATATAGTTAGCTAGCATCATGCTTCCTCTGTAATCAACAATAAGCACATTAGGACATCTTGATATATTTTTATATTTATTAGGAGAAGTCTACATTGTTTATTACTGATAGTTGGTATTGAGCTTGTGTTGCAGATGTGGATAACTAAGGAAGACTACATGGAGTCAGGTTCTTCTATTGTCCACATGAAATGTTTCTGAATAATGAAATACCCTGTTAAATATATTAGCAACGCGATGTGTTATACCATGTTGTATATGTTAGAGTGGATGCGGAAGGGAAAACATAGGATAGGAATACTGAGAACACGAGAGTTATGTGGTTCAGCCTTGTTGTCCTAGGTCCACGGAGGGATCTCTTAAGGGCTACATCTTTATTATGTAAGAGTGTAGTATAATACTTGTGTTACAATGAATTATAGGATGAGTATATATAAACGACTAAACCCTAGACTACTAGTACAAATAAGAGTGAGTTTGGGCCTATTACATTGGGTTAATATGTCTAATATATCTCTAACATTTTCTATCTCTCTATCTCTCAATAATGTATGGTCCTATTTCAAAAAATAAAATAAAAATTTATTGTCAAATTTTCACCATCAAGTCAATAAAGATGCTGAGCAGTGACATATATATAGATATACATTGACATTGATCCCCTTTTGCTTGCACACTCAAAGGACTTAAGCCCCTCATTAGGAGTATCAAGACTAAGTGTGGGTTTGGATCCGCGTTTCCAAACTCACGTTTGTGTTTTTTTTTTTTTTTTAAAAGACCAGTGCTTGGTGCACTATTCATGAGAACAGTGCACCAAGGCATATGAATAGTAAAAAAAAAAAGAGTGAACAGTACTTTTTCACACATTTAAAAATTATTTTACTACAGTGTTTTTAGTTTTCAGTTTCAGCAAAAATAAGTTGTATCCAAACGGACCTTAAAGCTGTCTATAAGACATATTTGCCGTATGGATCATCATGAGAGTTAGACTTTTAATGCAATACTTGGAAGAGAGGGTAAAGACGGGGAAAAAAGAAAAAAGAAGAAGAGGGAAGTTGTGAAACTATAAATAATAGTGTTTCTTTGGCTGTAAATTGTCAAATTAAAAAACGCACCAAAATGCCCTCTATTGACATTATTGTAAGAGGATATCTCAGATAGCAGGTTTACCAAACATTCCCAAAAATGCTTTTACAATAATTAAGGAAGACTCAAACCCAATTGCTCAAGACATATGGATTCTCATGTTGGGGCTGGTTGCACCATCAAATCAAGAATAATGAAACTCAATAACCTAGGGCTTAATCTATCATATAATTTTATTCACAAATTTTTAATTACCACATTTAACACCTTAAAATTTGGATTACAAATGATTAAGATTCCAATCTAAATTAATAGATTTTGTATTTTTGTGAACACACTTTCAGTCGTTAAAAGGATCTAATATGATTATGATA